>NC_135861.1:8332386-8377386 GCF_031162955.1 Sander vitreus | reverse complement strand
CTTTTGCTTTTAAATACAATGTATAAATGAATTAAATGGAGCACTCGAGGCAGTTCAGCATACTTGATAAAGTTCACTTTTTGGGGTTGTACCCACACTGTTGAATGCACTTACTATAAGTCACTTTGGATAAAAGTGTTGTTATTGCAGATTTAATTGGTGTGTGATTTGGTAATTAACATGCAAAGTTACATAATGTTAATTAAACTCCAATCAGGTTGAGACAATAACAGCCTGCAGCAGTGTGTGTTTCTGTGTGTGCATCACATGTGCAAATGTGTGTGTTAATGTGTGCATGTGTGACGTGGTTTTGTAGAGGGAGGAGCAGCTTAAATAGAGCCTGGCAGCCGTACAGGACTTTACATGGAGAAGATGAGAAGGTGAGGGGGCAGGAAGTGAAATGTAACAATGCTAGAAAGTGCTGCAGATTCCCACCCTTTGCACCCAAAGGCCCCTCTCTCAGGACTGACCGAGCCAGACATATTTCACGGATGAGACATCAACTCACACAATAGGCAACACTCACCTTTCTTTCAGACATGCGCTTTCACTGTAAAGTTTGTGTGTGTAGTGTGTGAGTGAGAGAAACAAGAAAGAGAGGGGGAGGGTGCTTTTTTGGGAGATGAAACACACATGCAGTCACTTGACTTCAGCACACACATAAACCATTCGAGTACCACAAATGTATGCACTCTCATAGCCACAAAGAGTTCTTGTCCTAACAGGCAGTCTGCCTCCTCTGTTAAGTGACACACAGGATGTTGGGAGCACTTTCATCAGTCCGAGGCTTTGATTCTTCTGCCGTCGCTCCTGTTTATTTTCTGCTATGCCTCCTCACTCAGCCATGCTTTTGAAATATTTCCCTTATGATGTGATGGAGTCTGCCATCCTAGCTAGATTGAAGGAGGAGAGAGTGGGGAGGTTGAAAAGGTAAGCTTACTCCTGCACTTACTCCTCCACCCACCTTATTCATCAACCATCCATCCATCTGTTAATCCTTCCCACCTTCTTCCTTCCCTCCCTCTGTCACACGCATTATGATTTACCCTCCACCCCCCCATGTTCTTTTCCTTTCCCCATTTCATTCTTCCACAGGTTCTCGATGATTGTTCTGAAGCAGAAGGAGGAATTTGGTATGAGTCACAGATTCCTGGGGAAGGTAACATAAGCCAACATCTGCTTCTAGATGATGGGGGCGGCTCTCGTCCCCTACTTGGCCACAACCCAGCGCTGTATCCTGGCCTAATCTACCTACCCGCACAAGCCTATTGATATGTTCAGTATGGCACTTCCAATAAAACTACTTTGGAAGCAAAAGCTGGTGATGGTTGTCCTACCATTTTCGGTTTGGATACCATTTAGGTGTCCGTTGAAGAATTCCTCAAAGCTACGATATTTCCCACCAAACTACAGATGTGTTAATAAACCTGTGGCAACGTAATTTTAGCCACCATGGCTGGCAGTTACATCTAAATTAAATCTGATATTAACACTAATACAAGCTATTCAGCTAATCAATACAGGAGCCACACACTATGTGTTTGCATCTGCTTCTACTAAGTTAATGTAACAAATAGTAGTAAAAATAGCTAATTTAGACTTATACTGTGTGGTGTGAGTAAGGTTAACAATGGAGGTAACAATCTTAAAGCAATGCATGAAGGCTCCCAAGTCAGGATAGCAGGAGGTTTCCCATTCATTCTGCAGACATTGCATGAATGCAGCATGCATGGTCAGATGAAAATGTGCAAAGTGGCTCAGCGACAACAGATTTATGGGTTTTCAATTAGCTAATGCAACTGGACAGCCATTTTGGGTTGAACCAAGTCTGCAGAAGAGGAAGCCATAATGATGCTGCACTTTCTTGTCACAGTGCTTAGTTTGTCTTCTGGCACAGTACTCAGCTCCCTGACTTAGGAAGGGCAGCTACACACACACACACACACACACACACACACACACACACACACACACACACACACACACACACCTATTGATTGTGTTTCCTTCCTTTGGTGAGACGTTTGGATCAAACACTAATCAATGAATCGCAGTGCAGGGAAACCTAATGCCAGCTTATGGAAATTAGTTTTCTCTCTGACACTGAGTTCCTGAACATCAAAAAGTCTTTAATCAGGGAGCACTGACGCCTCTGGCTTAAAATGGTGTTGGTGTTTCCATGGAGATACTACTTGTGATTTCTACAACAGGCCACTGTTTTAGGTAATCCTGTTGTTATGGTGAGATCCAATATGTCAAGCAGAGATGACAATAATGGTGAATTGGAGTAGTCAATTTCACATCAAAATATATCTCATTACACATGTAACAACTGTATAGCCAACATTTACAGAATACAAAATCAGCTCAACAGTGGCGACTAAATCACTTGGAGTCAGACAGGTTTTGATCTTGCCATTCATCTGCAGTGACGTGGTTGTGGGCGTTCGCAGTGGACAAATTTCCTAATGGATTCTGGCGAGCGCCTGCCAAAGAGCAGGCTGGGAAAGAATTAATGGTATCCATTAGACAAAATAGTCGTCGTTCAATTGTGGCCACTCTGCATCAACGAGCAGGAGCTGGGCAGGAGCAGAAGGATGGAGAGGTCTCGTAACCAACTAATAGTAATGGAAGCTGGCTCGCTATCATTCTCTGCTACCCTGTCGTCAATATGGCCAGTAAACAGTTCACAGCTGGTTTCAAACATAATAGTTTTAACATAACATTTTGTAACCCCAATTTTGTGGATTTATTTTAGTTTAGAAAATTCCATATGACCTTGATTCTACTTTCATCGTATTATGTTTATGTGTGGCAACATTAAACACTCTCTAGGAGGCAATACAGTCACCATGTGTGGCATGAATGGACTTTATCTGGGTCCTTATCTATAATGAATCAGACAGTCGACATGGTGTTCCTCACTGACACTGCTTTATCTTGTCTCCACTCAAACTTATCTTTGGCAATCCATTCAAATAAGACAGATACTGATGGTGCTGGAGAACCTCAAGGACCATAAGGCTGGTATTTTTATTGGAAATGAACACAGAGAGACGTTTCATATTTGGGTATGAGAGACATAGAGAAAAAGGGGGTCCTGCGTGAGTCCTCATCCAGTGCAGCTAGACGTGTACCAGTTTGTCACACTGTTGACATCGACAAGAAAAATTTCAGCTCTGCTCAAACTGCAGACTTTCAAAAAAGCTGGAGAGAGAAAAAAAGAAGGGGGAGAGGCTCCACAGGGCATTGAACCATCTGACATTCCAGTTAAATGCACAGGGATAAAACCAGGTGTGAAACCAACTATCCTGTTTAGACTTGACGCCGCAAAGCAGAGGGCCATCTGGCAAAATGTCTAAACACAGTCTGTTTGCTGCAGCTCTTCTACCTCTACTGTTTGTCTCGGGAAAGTGGTGCTGCAATTGGAGGAATATAATTTGGTACAGGAAAACACCTAATTTTCCCCATAAACTTTCCATCTAGTCTGTAAGCACACAGCACGGAGATGACTGGAGTTACATTTGGAAATAAAATGCTCTAAAGTTTCTGTACTTTAGACTCTTCTTTTCCACAAGATAGATGTCTATAATACTAGTGTTGCACTAGTTGCATCAATGCCTAACATATAAACAGCAGAAATAAACACATCTGCAATGAATGAGTCCAGCAAACAATGTGCAATGCCAATCTAATGCTGTGAATGACAAACCGTACCTAGTTTGCAAAACCAATCAACTTTGAATGAACATTCTACCAGATAGTCTAATAACCCCAAAACTGATTTGAAATGTGCAGAAACACAAAACTGAAAAAGCAATTTTCTTATGCAAATGCAGTGAGCTGCTATAGGCATTTTGTATATGGACCTGATGAAATTCCTACAGTTTCTCAGACACATAAGCAAATGTTAATGTCTTCCCTTATGGCAAGAATAATAAAGACAGAAGTAAAACCATCTGACAACCAATACAGACTCTAAAGCTATTCAGATTGTACTCTCGCTGCTCTGTTAAAACTGAGGAAGGCTTCAAGCAAATCCTGTACAGCATATTTACGTTTTCCTTGGCATGCATAGACCTCCCTGCTCCTCTTTGTATAAAACGTCAACACGCAAACTCTGTGTATGATGCCTGACAGTGAACAAGTGTTCAGCCAGTTTTTGACCATTCATGTAAAACTTTATGTCATGGTGTTGAGAAGAAATTCTGATCATTGATGTTCAACCAAGGTCTTGGTCTATAGTCCATACACATGACTGGTAAGCCATTTATTGCATGTTTAAGCAGGACATCACTCTGGAGCTCCACCTTCATTCACAGGCTTTCCTGTCATCCAATGGTCATCTTGGCTTAGGGATATTTATACTTTACCGTACCTATTTTATCTCACTGTTTAAGTATATTTGCAAATGTCATACTGTAGTCATTATAGTTGATACTAAGGTGTGGTGAAGCACTGGTTGTGAAGCCAGGTCAGGTAACCTGTGTTGACCCATTTAAACCAGTAGCAAAGTTTTTCTCCCGTCGTTGCTTTAATATGAAAAGGGTGATAGATTGAAGGAAACCAGGTCCAGGTCCAGTGTTGGCTTCAGATTATTTTATCAGCTCAGTGGAGGGGGTCCTGGAGCCTCCAGGGGTCCTTTAGAGGGTTAATGTGAACACAATGTATTTAATTGATTTATTCTTGACACATAATGCATAAACAAATGAGGCAGTGCTATTTATGCGTTTGACAATGTAAATCCATGTGATTTTGTAATAATAATAATGATTTAATTTGTTAGTTTACTAATGTAGATATAATACAGTAGGGAGTAGGGAAGATGTTAAGCTATGTTCAGATCAAAATCCAGACACTGAAAAGCTCAACCTTTTAAAACAATTAGTAAAAAGACAAGGTGAAGTGAAAGTGAAACTTCCAAAAAACATAGGCATGACATTTCGACTATGTTGTCTTTGGCACAAAGTGGTTTGGAAACAACCTGGTCAAGGCTGCAATTATGTTCACTGATGCGTTTAATGTCTTGTATCACTGATATTACTCACATAGAAATCTGTGTATGGATGTATGCATGCATACATATATACAAACAATAAATACAGCCATAATGACTTGCATTTCAAAATGCAGATGAGTTTTGTCGCACAGGGACAGTAGAGAGAGGGCAGGGTGTACTGTAGGAAACTGGACACCATGTCTGTGGTCTGAGGCGGATAGATGCCAGGCAGGCGAGGCTCGCTCCTCTGTTCTCATGCTTATACCTGATAAAGGGGCCTGTCCTCTGGAAAAACAAAAGGGCTACAGCAGCCTTGTTTGATAACGCTGGAATGTCTCAGTGTATGTGTGTATAGTAGTGTATCTGTGTGTTGCATGTTGGGCAATACTAAGTGGGAGTGTGCCTGCACATTATCTATAAGGGCTAGGTAAAACACACCATTGTAAATGAACAGACACTATCAGGACAAAGGATAGAATTGAATGTCAAGACATGGAATAACTTTAGCAGGAGTGTTGCATTATTTATGTAGCACGCACTGTAAGGTATCACGTACATAACTTGAACACAAGCCCAAAGATTGGATCCGTTTTCAATACTGCACTGCACAGTGATTCTCTGACTGGCCGTGATGCAGTGATACCCAGGGGTGCAACCATGCAGCTGCTTCTTGGTGAAATGGAGCCCTGGGCTTTGCATGCAATTTGGCTGCTAATGTTGCATCTCAGGTTACACCTCTTTCTTTCCAATGACACTTGTCTGAAAACACAGTCAACTCTTTCCAGCTGCGATGGGTTCCTCTATGTAAGCCACCAACATAAGTATAACTTAGCAGAATAGATTATAATAAAAGACTCCATCTGGTTCCATCATTGTCATAACTGTGAAAAGTACAGATTGACCGCTGTGGGGTTTTTGAGGCCAAGATCAGTATGACACTGCTGAGAGCTAGTATTTTAAACAAAATGTGACCCTTTTCTTGCCAAATATTGTTTAAAATAGACCAACTAGCTTTGCAGAAACTGTAAAAAGGTGTTGTTACAAGACGGCACAGTCATCAAGTGGCTCTTTACCAACTAAGATTGTTGAATCAAAGTGTAAGCGAATGAAATTACAGGAGATAAAGAGAAAATGGGGAGCAAAGACATGAACCTACATTTTCTTAGAGGGGATTAACTTTCTGACATGGAGGTGTACTGGAAAAGAGTATGTATTCTTTTTCTTGGACTGCTCTTGTCACATACAGTATGTCTTTTTAAAAGGGGCCTTTGACATTTTTTTTCTTTCATTCAAATACTTGTTAAAGCTTGTTAACTCTCTGGGGCTTTTCTGTTGAAATATTTGTGGGATGCAGAGGGCTGTCAGGAGATAACCGGACTAGGGGGGAAGTGATCGTTCCTGTGCTCTGGCGAGTTTCACATTATTAGATGTTACAATAATCGTGTTTTGTATCCACAGAGAAAGACAACTGATAATCTACAGTGGTGCTTGATGTCGGTCCCAAGTACGTTTTACAGAAAATTGTATAAGGCTAAAAATGCCATCTGCCTCTGACAAATGTTTGCACTCTGCATTTGACTCTGCATATGTATTTTTTATATTTATATTATTTATATATTATGAAATTGTATATGTTTTAATGGTTCATACACATATTTACCAAAGGAATAAAACTTTAATAAATAAATAAAAGGATAAAAGGAAAAGTAAAGCAAACCTGTGGGTTTGTCACTACAAGCCTAACAGTTACGTTTCATGGTACACAGTCATTTGATCCAATGTACGAAATGTAAAAAAGAAATGAGCTCTTAAGCTAATTAGTAAAAAGCTTTAAAAAAATATGAGGGAAATAATAGCTCTTAATATAATACTTTCACTTTACAAGAATATCCATTTTATCGTTGTGTTGTGTGAAAATTTCACTGAATGTTTGTACCCCAAAACACCCTCATTACTGTTTTCTTAAAGGGGCGCTATGCAGTTTTTTTGCTCGCAGGTTTCTCTATAGAGCTCCCCCTACAGCTTCGGAATATGTTTACTTGTGTCTGACTCCTCGCTCGGTCAGTCTGCCATTTCCTCTTTCTCTGTTCCTCCGACAATGCTTTCCTAGCTTTCTGCTTCTTTTTTGCTGGCTCAGCCATGACGATAGTGTGAAAAACTCCATCGCTACCTTGTTCTTATAGATAGCCGGTTCCTGTATGTGTGCAGTGCTGTGAAGCAATTCGTTACATCGTGAGACCTGATATCACGCGATACTTCCTGACGCTGAGGCCGCCGGCTCGCCAGCCGAAAGTTGCATGGGTGTTTTTTTCGCTCACAGGCGCTAGGGGGGAGCGAGACGACCACCATTCAACCCGAAAAAAGTCATTTAACCATTCCAATGACTCCAAAGCTGTTCAGTTAAGGTAAATCAAGCTAAAAAAAACTGCATAGTTCCCCTTTAAACCACAAACAAAGAAAGAGCTGGGCTTGTCAAAAAAGCACCAACACCAACATACAGCTACGCTAAAAATGATTTATAATATCATGCAGTGGAAATATTTTGGTGTTTGGATGTACTCTTGTTCAAACTAGTCATTACTGCTATAACATTAAGCTCATTTAGATCTGGAAGCCAATGAAAATGCTATTTAAAACCACGAAGTCGGTTTGCCATTTACTTTCAGTGGAGCCGCTCCAGGTCGTACAACCAAATTATTGTCACAGATTATGTCATTTGTTCATTTGAGAGCTTATTTGTGTTTGAATAATATTGATTTCACTGTACCTGCCCAGATAAATAGTGTGTGATGACTGTTTTTTCTTGTAATAATTTAAGCAACACATTTAATTCTCACCTCATCTGAATGAAAACTGCACTGACAAACATAGTTTTTCATTCAAAAGACAGTTTTCTATTTGGGTTACCTCAGCTGTCAAAACTGAGGCCTAGTTGAACAAATTTCTGCAAATAGCCTATCCTCTCTAGCAACTGTGCATAACCAAGCCTGTCATTTCCCCAGGAATAGAAGGGTAGTTAAAATTACAGCTTTTGAAGAGTGGAAATTTACGCACTGTCTGTTTTTAAATATGAGCTCTAACAAAATAGCCATATGGTAACATTTACTGATTTAAACATGGGAAGTTTTACAATATAAGGGGAATCTTTAATAATATATGACATATTGTGAGTTTAGCATCCGCCTATTCGGCTGTAAAGTTCAGTCTACATGGATTTTTCAGGCACTGTCCAAGACCCTAAAAATGAGAAAAACACATCTGATAAAGGTTTAAGCTAAAGCCTACGTTTTCAAATGGTATGACATAGATAATGCAAATTTAGTCCTTCGGAATTTTTTAGATGACAAATTCAAGTTTAAATGTTAGAGTATGCAATGTTGATTGAAAGCTACATTCATGGATTTTTTGGCAACTTGAAGTCAGTGAAACAAGCTGTAAACTTAACATAACATATTATTGCCTTATAAGGTTATTATGGCAGCAAACAGTTCCGTATGTAGTATTTACACATCCATCAGACACAGTAACATTCATTTGAAGTCATGTGCCTGGTACAATATTTACTTGACTTTTATCTCTGTTTTGGTCTCCACCAACTCCTAAGAAAACAGCTGCCTCTTTAGCTGTTAAGTGCTCCACTGATTTCACCAGCTAGCTGCAAACTGTCCACTGCTTGGTGCTTATCATTGCTCTGAAAACAGCTGCCTGCTTTTGCTTGAAATGAGGTAGATGAGAGCTGCGAGACTGAACAAAACAGTAAAGTTGCATGCTGTAAAACCCAAACAATCAGCTGAAAGATGCTAAAACGCTACAGCTGAGGGGAACGGCAGAGTTGGGTCATAATTCCCTGTGGGGTTTGTCACTATGAGCAACAGCTTTGACATTATACTCAATAGATCCATTCGTAAATGTAAAAATATTGATGAGTGCAGCTTTACGAAACGAAAACAAAACTTTATTCTTAATTCGTTCCACATTCAATTGACAGCACAATGTAGTGAAATTCAATTACTGCATTTAACCCATTAGGAGCAGTGGACAGCTATACATACAACATCTGGGGAGCATCTTGTGGTTCAGTGTCTTGCTCAGTGACACTTTGACATGTGGCCGGAGGAGTCTGTGATCGAGCCGCCAATCTTGTGGTTAAGGGGCGACGACTTTAAGGCTCTGACACACCAACCCGATGGCTGACCGTCGGACTGATCAATCGGCTCCCGTCAGTCCAAAAAGTGCCTCGGAACACACCGAAGCGACGCCGACTTGAGCGTAGGTTCTGCGCGTGCGCAAGACCTAAAACATCTCCATAACAGCAGGCAGCGCTAATCTGTATTGTCGCCCAAAAAATGAAAACCGGAAATGACGAACGTGTCACGTGGGTCTGGCTTCTCCCGAATTTCAAAGTCAGACCATAATGGCAGCTCGTTCAGAATACAATCTCGTATTTTTTACAAAAATAGTTCACCGAAACGTGTTTCTGAAAACATTTTAAGCGAGAAATAGGCATACAGTGGCTGAATCTGTCAGTTTTTTTGATCGACAAAGGTCAGTTTGAAATATTTTCATCAGATTTTGAGAGGCGTTCGTCGCGCTCATCCCGCTCGGCATGGTCTATTTCTCGCTTAAAATGTTTTCAGAAACACTTTTCGGTGAACTTTCTTCGTAAAATATGAGATCGTATTCCAAACGAGTCGCCATTATGCTCAGTTGTGAAATCCGGGAGCAGCCAGACCCATGTGACGCGTTCGTCCAATAAGCTGCCGGTTTTCATTTTTTGGGCGACAATAAAGATTAGCCCCGCCTGCTGTTATGGAGACATATTATGTCTCGCACACGCGCAGAACGTACGCTCAAGTCGGCGTCACTTCGGTGTGTTCCGAGGCACTTTTTTGACCAACTCGGGGAGGCAGTCAGTCCGACTGCCTTTTCTGCCGAAGGTCGGCCGTCGGGTTGGTGTGTCAGAGCCTTAACTCATGTCAGTGATAAAGTACTCCTATAGGCTCTGACACACCAAGCCGACCGTCGGCCCAACTAGGACTGACTAGTTTGTGCGCTGTGTCCCGCACCGTCGCCAAGCGTCTGCCTTTTTTTCGGCGGTCTTCGGCCGTCGGAAAACGAGCGTGAGGAAAACAAACAAACGACTGTGAGAGCCACACACAAGGCTTCTTTCATTTTTCATCTCATCTGAGCAATCCAATACACTAAGAGAGCTGTCAAAACTGGTCAAAAATTACGTTGGAATGTTTCTTCTACAAAACACACAGGTTCGAACGATTAGAATAACTATTTTTCCACAGTATGTCCATAAGATGGCAAACGTACAACAAGATATACATATGCTCACATAGATGAGATAAATGATGGCATATACATCCACAACGTCATTGTCCATCAGCGCGACTTTGTAGACCCTAATGACCCCACAGTCCACCGTTCTCTTGCGGCCAATGCGAGGCGACGTCACAGTCGGCCTTTGTCGCCACTAGTCCCTGGCCATCGGCTTGGTGTGTTAGGGCCTTAAAACCTTTAACATTCGGAGTCCTGACAAGTCTGAGGGAAGTCAGTGGCATCATACATCTAACTTTGAACTTAACTATAAGCTCAGTCTTGTTTTGTTTCATAATGTGATATTTCAAATATCTAACAGTGCTGTTATGAAATAGATCATTTCGGCTAGAAGTAGGCTCCTGCATAGCTATGACTAGCCTACATACCCTGCACACTGTTGATGACCCATCTAATGGATATCAAATTTAAAATCAACACTGCAATGAATCTGCATAGAGGCAGGCTATCATATGCGATTCCCACCTGCTTCTGCTTTGTGCATCTGCAAGATCTGTGGGTTACAGCTGATGAGATCCGGATGTAAAGACACTGTCTGTCCGACTGGGGGCGACGTTGGACAGCCACTTTCTGCATGCATCCCACCGCGCAGCCCCCAGACCACCACCCACCTCACCCTCACTTCACTTGTGGGGATCAGCAATTCAGATCGCATGCAAATCCAGGAGCGTCACTGTGCGTGTATGCGTGTGTGCGTGTGTGTGTGTGTGTGTGAGAGAGAGAGGGGAAAAGAGAGAGGGAGAGAGAAGTGCAGTCGCATTCCTGGAGAGAGATCCCTGCCCCTTCCTCCTCCTTCCTCCTCCTTCCTCTCTTCCCTCTTGGTCTCTTAGCCGGCGGCGGCAGAGAGGGATTTTCAACCCGGGCTGTAGATGCGGGGAACAGGGCTGCAGAGTGAAAGTGACACTGGTAGTCCGTAGGGAAGTTGTGAAAAGGAGCACGTTTAAAACGCATTCGAAAGACTTTGGAGTTTGTACTCGGGCGCTCCGGGCGGTTAAATTTAATTTTAAGAAAGTTTACTTTTTGGGTGGTCATGGGTTGCCAGCGGACACTCGCGGCCGGCCGGACAGCGCTGCTTCTGGCGGGGCTGCTGGTGGCTCTGTGGCACCGCTGCGCCGCAAGTTGCCCAGAGAGAGACTTGGAGGACAGGGAAGAGGAGGCCAACATAGTTTTGACCGGCACCGTGGACGAAATAATTAACATGGACCCGGTGCATAATACCTATTCTTGCAAGGTAAGTCATTTTATGTGTTTTCTGTAACGATCAAGTGAAGTATCCGCAGGAGTGCATCGCTTCAAGAGAAAGACACCTGCTCCATGCACGAAAACTACTAATAGGGTTTAAGTGGACTATTAGAAGTCACATTATCCCTTAAATAGGCCCTAACGTTACCTTTACTCTCGTGTAGCTGATGGAAGCCATTACCACCGAGTTTCTAGTCACACTCTCAAAGGCATCAACAGCTTGCCTGAAAAACATTTTACAAACTCATTCATCCAGAAGCCTTTGGCAGCGGTTACATGGACTCTGACAGTCAATCCAATTTGCCTTCCGAAATAGATAGATTCTTTTTTTTATTTCCACTTACCAATTATATAGCTACAAGGGAGGCCTAACCAACCTTGTAATCACCCCTAACATGCTGCAGTAAGAGAGTGGCCCCTGGCTGTAGCTCTCACTTGATTTCTAATCATAAATGTTGAAAACATGCAACTTAATTTGCCAGTGGCTGCAAAGGTGATATTCTGAATCATTTGGTGGTGTTGCTGACAAGTGCCATCCCTAACTAGAGATTTGTGACTTGTGGTTATAACAGTGATGCCCCTTGTGATTAAAAAAAAGTCCAAAACATGGAATAAGATAACTGAAATACCACAGAAACACTTAAAGCACCCAATAGTTTGTGATTGTAGGAGAAAATAACTTATTTTTTTATCTCAGAACACAGCACTGACAAGTGCTGCAAGGTGTGCCCAAAGCAATACAGATGCATAGTCATTAGTCACTCATGTGAAACCTGTGTGTGATAGACCTGAAACTGTACATTTTCCCATTCTCTCATTGCCACAGGAACATTATGTCTCTGACTAATGGACCACATAATAGCGCATGATGAAAAAAAACAAAACATCCACTGTTCCACAAATAAGCACATTTTCAGTCAGGATGCAGCCTTCCTCTGTCCTCATTCCATAGCCATTATCATGAAACTAACTTTTGCATCATCATGGATCTGTGGTAGACCACTCTATAATCTGTCAAAATAAACAACTGGGTGTTTGGTCAGCTCTCTCGCTGCTCTTTGCCTCAGCAGCAACATGCTTCCTGTCTCCCGTTGAATCAGCGGAGTAGATTAGAGGCACACAGCTCTCCCTCTGGAAACAGAAACCACCACCAAGCCTTGAAATAAGACAAGGTGGCTAACATGTAGCGGAAGGGGCGAGCTTTCTCATGACTTTGCATAAAGAAGACTTTGCTGCACTTCCTGTGATGCACTACGATCTATGAGTGCATGCAGTGTTTTAAATACGTTTTCAAGTGGCTGGACATAAGCTGTATCTGGAACTTTTGTATGAGATTATTCTAGTGGTAATAATCTCTTAAGAATCACTGTTGTAAGACAAAATGGGGGATATTTTGGTTGCACAGGTGTAAATAACATTCTCTAATAAAGATTTGAACAGTAAAGTCGGAGAAACAACTTTCATCACAAAAACATGCATGCATTGATTCAGATGGTCCAGGGTCCAAGTCTTTAACAGCACCCTTGTGAATACTTAAAATAAAAATGGGATATATGTTTTGGGTTTTGACAAAATGCTGAAGAGTGTGCTGTCTTTCTGTCATTGCCTAAAGGTCAGGGTGTGGCGCTACTTAAAAGGGAAGACCAACGTCAACCGCGAAATTCTCCTGGACGGTGGCAACAAGTTGATGATCGGCGGCTTTGGCAACCCCGGGATCTGCGACAACCAGGTAGCCACGGGCGACACACGCATATTCTTTCTCAACCCTGCCCCAGAGGCCATGGGTCCAGAACACAAGAACGAACTTATGCTCAACTCAAGTCTGATGAGGATTACCCTGCGCAACCTGGAGGACGTGGAGCACTGCGTGGAAGGTAAGCAGCCAGTTTTTTTGTGAATGGAATAAGACCTGTATCTTTTATGGGATGGAATACACACCACATTTTATCGGGGGTCTAAAAAAGTCATTCTAAATATGATAAACATGCATAGGAGTTCATCTTTAAGCCTTTCAAGGCTTATCATTGCTAGTTGTTAAGTCAAATTGCTGTGACTTCTATTTTGTCTTACCTGTGAGAAATTCAGTATAGGATTCATGCTGTAGTTTCTTACAGTAATTGTAAATCACTTAAAGCAGCAAGGATTTTATACACCGGTGGCTGCTGAAATTACATAGCCTCAGGCTCACAATGTCAAAGTTTTCCCAGAACTGAAAACAAGTACACCTGAGTCATTTTTAGGAGCTTTGTTGCCATGGTGAAGCTCCAACCTTTTCCAGCATAGCCTTAAGGTGGGTGTGTCTAAATAACACATTAAGGACACGGGTTGAGTAGTTAAGAGATGATTCCTGACCTTTGCACCCTGTAGCTGTGCCAATTTATTAAGTCAGGGGTGAAACTGAAACACTTACATACACATGCTACATGACGTGGGAGCTTTACGGGGCAACGCAGGTTCAAACCGTTTTAACTTACAGAGACACAAAGACTGCGACAGCAGAAGCAGGCGATGAATGGACGGATCAAACTTGCCTCCACACGCTTGAAAAAATAGTTTTCAAGGAGCTTTTAAATTCGGGATGAGTGATGTGTTGTTGTTTATTCTATTGATTTTTGTACCAGAACTTTAGCATTTAAAAGAGAGCATTCAATACTTTTATTCCTCTTTAATGAGTCATTTTTCGGTTGAGAAGTAATTTGTCAGAACCATACAGCCGTGACTAATACATCTCAGCATCTACAGTGACTGTGAGACTGTATTAGCCTCTGCCCCCATTGCCAGTGATCAGTAAGCTTGCTGCTGTTTAACTTTTACTGATGCTTGACAATGTTGGCAGCTGTTCAAAGTTTGAATCAAACACTTAGACCGGCCGGTAGCACCAGGGCGAAATGAATCGGAGCACGAATCACCTTACTGAAGGCTTTCTGGGGCAATCAGTGTTTCAGAGTTGTAGGGTCTATATCCTGGGTACTTTCAGCTAAACATTTCTGGGTGGCAGGATGTTCCAATGGATGGAGCTTGTTTGCAGTGTTAAGTTGCATTTGGCACACACATAAAACTTCTTCTGTTTGTCTGTCCAGGCACGAAACACTGCACTGCTAACCTTTTTATTCACCCCCCTTTTCTTCTTTTTGGACTCCTGTTGTGGAAAGGGGAGTTTCTTGGCTCTGATAAACTTTCTAGAATGTGCGTTTTTTGTTTCGGGGCTTTGTACTTGAAGAGGGTTTACTTCACATAACCTGATTTTCTCATATCACCTTACAGTCAAAGGAATAGCGGTAAGGAAATACTTGAAGGAGTCATCAGGCAAAAGTTAGACCGAAATCATGTTTTAAGACCTTTGAGAGAACTGAACATTTTTCTAGGGAAGCTCTGGAACTTCTTATGCATTGACTGTCCAATAAGTAGGGCTGGGTATTGATCCAAATACTGTGATTTCGATACTGAATTTAATATCATACCAATTTTATAAAATCCATTTTAGCAAAAAGAAATTACAACGTTACACATTAGGGCACAAATCTTTTTATTTATTTTTCAACTTCTATTTTGTGAGCCCCGTCTCTGTGCGCAACATAGTTTTTCCTGCGTGTCTCTACGACGTGTAACGTTAGACAGCCAATCACCAGCAATATTAGATCTTGGTAGTGGTAGAAGCATGCTGCATGCTTATTGGCTCACTGACGCTGATGAGATTTGCTCCTTAGGTATTGAAATTTGGTACCCAGCCCTACCAATAAGTAATATCCTGGGACAATTGTCAGGTTCAGCCCCATCATGAAATCTGTATTTGTTTTTTGGGGAGTGAAATTGTCGTCGATAATTAACTTGCGTGCCTCCATCCGGTAGAGAATGAGCTTTAAAGCTTGTTCCAGCGCAGAGTTTTAATTAAGAGTCAAGTTAGATCCCATCTGTTCCGTGCAACCACTACCCCCGGAGACTGTGGGATGTCAGTGCAGCGGGACAAGACTCTACCTGCCGCAGTACTCGTTGTACACTCCTCTGCTTTCTCCTCATTCTTGACATTTTCGATAGCTAGGATAGACTCAGGAATGCCTGGCAGAGAGTTAGGCGGGGAGGCACATTGTCTGAGGTGGAAGAAAAAGACTTTGTGTGAACTCCTTGCCACCAAGAGTTTTGAGAGAGACACGAAGGAAAATAAGATGAGTGATGTAAAACGAGGGAAAAACAAAGGAATCTTTTGTACATGTGAGGAGGCGGAACGTGAGGGACGTTGTGTTTGCTGTGGCATATTTGTCAGAGTTTGGATCAGTGCCACGTGAAGATAGATGCCTTCAGGCATTATGTTTCACACTTTTTCTACTCCTGTGCTCTTCTCACTGGGCGGTGGCACTTCAGGGCCACTCAGTCCATGTGTGCGATCACTTGGCTACAGGCTTTCATCTGCCACAGAGCGGCCCTCCCCAGAGGAGTGTTTACAAGATCTCAGTAAACACTTGCAGTGCAGACCAGCTCTTAGAATGTTGTACACCATATTTACCGTGCAAAAGAATGCGCCTTTTTTATTTCCTGATACCATGTCTTTACTTACTGACGCATAACCACAGGGTTGGAGTAAGAATGTGAAATGGCAAAAATTGTAACTTGGTGTACCATCTGCATTGCTGGATTTGTACCTTGTCAGGGCAGATAAGCAGAGGGCCTTTGGCACAGAATCTCTTTCTGTTTGGTCCTCTAGCTACCATTCAGGGAAATGTTACTGTAGTCAGTTGTGCTGTGCGGAGAGTTGACAGATAATGTGTCCGAATCAAACACAGACATTTGTGTCTTTGTGAAGTCATGGTTTTGTAAAAGTGGATGAAGGGGGAAACGCCTTGTCCTTTGAAATTTGTAAAAAGGGAAGAAGTTGAAAAGTGTTGTGTTTGTTATGATTTCCATTTTCCCAATGCTGTGTTAATAGCAACAAAGAGACAAGGCGGAGGTGTGGGGGGGTGGAAGAGAGGAAGCCCTCTTGATGAAGAAGTGTTGAACATACAGGGAGATCTTATCCGTCTTGGTCTGTTTATCAGCTGCTTTTGTTTCAGCCCTTGATGACTTGATGCCAGAGTCTTTTCCTCAAGGCGCAGACGAAGAGCAACAAAGGGCTGTTTCTTCCTTCTATCTTCATATCTTCCTCTTCTTCCCTTTTTATCTCTCTTTATAGAAGTGGAGAGATGAGCCAGCCCGAAGTCAGTGCATAGTCATGCAACAGCTGCATCAAAGATCTTTTCTTTGCCCCTTTGTGCTGCATCTATTTAAATATGCAATACTGACTGCAGCTAGTGTGCTCCACTGGTTGGACAATCAAAAGTCCTTGTGGGATGTTAATGAGCAGCATTTTACTGCTCAACATACCACTGACTCTTTATGATCTGTGTGTACAGCAGTCCAGAGGTTCACTGGTAATGGGGTTAGCCAGGCTTGCTGAGAACATGATGGGGGTCCCGATTTGCCAGCAGGTGGTCTTGCTTAATGATGGGCGAGCAGACAGTCCTGTGGAATGCTCCTTGGGGTGGGTGGGATGTGGGATGACTGTTTGAGCCCCCCCCCCCCTTCAGCTCTCCTTCAGCGAAAACTTTTAGCTTTTTTCCCACTATTTGTGCAAGAAGGAGGACCGGAATTGGCAGGAATTCCTAACATGCACAAGCTCCTACCTGGCTGCCTCCTCCCTTCTCACCTTCTTGATATGTGAGGAGATAATGATAGATAGAATGATAAGGGCAAAATGGAGAGGAGTGAACACCTCAGCCATGCTGTCTACTTTTTCATAACTTAAATGCCAATCATCCACAGGGCAGTTGACTCCTGTGTTTCACGAACAATTAAAGGCTTACTGCAAAATGCAGGAGTCACTTCATAGCTGAAGTTAATCAGTGACTCAAAGCCCTGGAAGACACTCATGCGATGTTGAAAGTATGTTGATAAGCCAACCCAGGTTTACTCCCAGGATTTTTTTTTTCAGAGGTGGCTCTCTAAACTGAGCTGAGATCTCATGCTACTATATGGTGGTCTAAAAAGTAGCCTCTCTTATTAAACATATTAGGGCTGCAACTAATGATTGTTTTCGTTGTCGATTAATCTGTCAATTAATTTCTTGATTAATCGATTAGTTGTTTGGTCTATAAAATACAAAAATATGCTGAAAAATATCTTCAAATTTCTTGTTTTGTCCACAACTCAAAGATATTCAGCTAACTGTCATAGAGAAGTGATGAAACTAGAAAATATTCACATTTAAGAAGCTGGTATCAGAAATGTCTTACTTTTTTTTCATTAAAAAAATGATTCAAACCGATTAATCGGTTATCCAAATAGTTGGAGATTAGTTTAATAGTTGACAGCTAATCGATTAATCGTTGCAGTGCTAAAACATATGGCTCTATATGGCTTCTTCTATCTGATGTAGCGTCTCTGCTTGTTTTCCCACAAGGTTTATTTCATAAGTGTAATAATTTCCACCGAGTTTAGCGGGGGCTGTCTTTATTTCAGGCAAGGTTGTCTGCCTCCGCTATGAAAGACTGGGAAATCTTGCAGCAAGTTGGTTGCCCTATAATTTAAATATCAGGCTCCACTACCACCTGCTCATGTTTTAATCTTACCAAGACATTCTAGAGACAGATTGGAACATCACTAGTGCACAGTGAAACAGGATAACCTACTATATATTTGACTTTTCTGAGGTATAAAAACATATGGCTAATGGGTAATTCCAAAGGGCAGATGAAGATTATTTTATTGTGGCTCTGGAAAGTGTGTGAGAACTCTACGCAGACAGCTGACTGAACTAAAGCACTGGGGTCTTTATCCAGTCCATGTCTACACAAGCAGCCTTTTGTCTACAGCAAGGAGAAGTCAAGAAGACTGGCTTTAAGGATTGGATTTTTCTCAGGGTCCTTGACTGGATTAGGCTATAGTCTAAGAGTGAGAGTTCATTTGCTTGGTGTAGAGCTTTTCTACAAAGGTGTACCCTTGGTAAATTGGTGTACCCTTTTTGGCTTATGTTAAAGCATTTATGCAGTGAAGTGAACAGAATTGGACATATAGAAAGGCTTGATGGAAGGCTTTGATGAAATAAGCAACAAAGGCTTGAAGGGAGAAACAAGACCAGTGGACCTGTTTGCCAGCTAGCCCAGAGTCTCCAGAGTTATGGCACATTTTAGATTTTAATTAAAAATGCGGGAGCGGAAAGCCTGCTTGGCATAGCGATAAAGGACTCCGAAATGAAAAAGCCATGAAAGATGGAAGAGAGCAAAGGAGGAACGGACCACTTAACCACAGTCTGTTCACCTTGGCTCATATCCCAGCCCAAACCAGGAGTGTATCACTCTCATGTAGATAAGAATCGGTTGTGATAGTATGCAAAGGTACCTACATGTAGTGACATGCCTGTCACTTCAGTGAGATGTTAACAGTGTACATATAGAAATAATGTGTAACATCTAGCCTGTCCAAATATATTGTCTATCTTGCGATAAGGTAAATTCTAAAATTATTGTTGGAATGTATTTGTTTATATTTGCTCAATGCAATAAGACATGATTTCATTTATTCCCTTGATTTGTAAAATACCTGTATGATGTCCCTTGTATAGCACAGAACCCGGCTTTTCTCCTTAGCTTACTACCCTAAGGGCAAAAGAAGTTGAAAAGATCTTGATGCTTCCTTTTTGAAAGTTAAGAAAACGGCCATCAAAGTGCCATCGATTTCTGAAACAGACTTGCACAAGGTCTCCCAACATGGCACATTTTTTCCTGCTGTGGTTGGATCAAAATTCATACTAAAATGCATCATGATTACGTCATTTAGTAAGTAATTTGATGGTAAAGCTATATAAAAGCTTATATTGATGCCCCCGAAACTGAAAAGATGATGTAAAGTTAGCTGGTGTAAAAGTCCCAGTTAAGTTCTTCTTTAGTTAAGGAACAGGAAAGTTAACCTGGGAGGCTCTGGGCAGGGACTTAGATGTACAGTGACCCGGAAACCTCCCTCTTCTATTCCAGACATAAGAGGTCAGAGCAGCAGTCTGCAAGAGATGGGGTTCCCTCCGGGGACCTGGATCCATGACAAAATTCTTGCTCCAAGACCACATTTCTAAAGCAGGGCAGCTGCCGTGGCAAGTGTGGCTACTTACTGTCATCACGCCAAAAACATCAGGTTTAGAGAAAAGGGTTTTGGTGGGAAACCAGGGGGATAGCAGAAGCCCTAATGCGATTTGTATTTAGGTCAGCTCAGCTGTCACTACAGAGCGGCTCAGATCAAGAGAAAACAAGGGAAGAAAACGAAAAATGTTTTTTTTGTGCCCTGTAAATTCTTTTTGTTGTTGGATACATAAGGGACTTCTTTGATAAACGTTTCCTCTGGAAATAGTTTGACAAACAAAAAAATAATAAATAAAATAATCTTCACTAAGTGTGATTGGTGAACACTATTCAAACCTTCTGCTTTTAATAAAAAGCAGATCATTGAATATACCCAACAAATGCTAAACTTCAGTCAGCTCTCTTTAGGTGGGTGTATGTCAGCATTTGCCAGCAGTATTTAAGATGCTGTGATATTCTCCTCAGAATTAATTAAATTGGTTTTGGCCTTACAAATAAACATTTGTCTGAGAGTCTCAGACAACAGAAATTTCTGGGTTGAGAGATGAAACTTAGAGACATATTTTATGGAAATTACCCCACAATTGGATAAAAAACAGGTAAAACTTGGTTCAAAGGTTAATCACATTCTGTCACCTTCTGGTTGTGAGCTGGAGATGCACTGACCCAATGCTGACAAATTAGACCTATCATGCTCCCTGTTGTCTTGTGGGATGCACCTGTTACATGCCACCATTCCGATGAATGGCAATGAGGCTAATTATATAAAGCTGGTATCCTTGTTTCCAGGCTTCTCTAGCTATATTTGGACTGGCTTATATGTTTAACAATACTTAATAAGGATTATTATTGTACTAAATAATAACACTAATAAGGACCCTGACAAGTTCTGTTTAATCACCCATATTACTCCCATGTGTACATGTATGCTGCAAAAACATCCTCTGTTCTTTTGGGCAAGCTTTACTTAAGATTTGCTCTCATTCAGTCGCAAAAGCATTAGAGAGGTCGGGCACTGTTCATCCCGAAGGTGTTCGATAGGGTTGAATCAGGGGCTCTGTGCAGGATTTCGTTTAAGGGTAATTTTAGGGTTAGGGTTTGTGGTGTCTAACTATTGCAACGATGGTAATGGTAAAACAGGTACAGTACATAAATGTTGCTGAACCCTACTTTGAGTGAAATCCCATGCATTGCCTGATTTAACACACTCTACATTACAGTGCTGCACATACAGGAAGTAGGGGAGACTTGACACTTGGGGGTCCCACGTACACAAACAAATCACGGGATGTACAGGCTTTTCCTGAGCTATTTTGCCCCTCAGACTACAGCCCAGTCTCTGTTACTTCCTTTCCTCCCCCTCACCCGTCTCTCTGTCGATGGGTTGTCACAGTGAATTTAAGATGAACACCCCGCTCTCCCTTGTGACTTGTCCTCCACGTTTTCCTTCTGTGTTTGCCATTATCTCTTTATTTTTCATGTCATCTTTAATCACGTTCTCACTTTCTGATGATGACCTACACATGTGTCTGTCTGTCATCATGTGTGCGTTTGGACGCATCGTGTCCCGCGCTTATGACATGTCTTGGTTGGCTATCTGGCATGTTTCTTGCACTTTTGTGGCAGGCAGGGCTAATATATGAAAGCTGACCCATCACATTTTGTTTTTTATGTCTCCACTCTCATGTTTAACACACATTCAATTCTTTTGTTGCCCCACCCGTCTTCCCGCTCTATTCTCACAGTCGTCATCTTCCTACTCTCACAGTGGTTCCACCTGTAATTAGACTGGAATCCCATGCTCTGTAAAGCTGTCATAGTCCCAACAACCAGGTGCAGTTTATGCAGACCTGACACCAGCCTCTCTGATCTAATTCCATGTTCATCTTTCTGTGTCTCTCTCGACTTCCTCAAGAAATAACTAACTTTTTTTTAGAACTCGTAGGTGCAAGGTTTTAACAAGGAAGAAGAATGCATGGAATAAAAAAGACGACATCTCTGGTTCTGCTGCATTGATTTTGTTACCTAAGACTAAAACTAAACAATATGACATGTTATAAGAGTATATTGCTAAATCAGTGGAGTACTCTTTTAAATAAGATCCAAGTTGTAATAAACTGGAATTATCCTTTCAAGACGTTCAGACAATGCACCTATCTAAACTGACTAAAAATGAATGATAGATGTTGCTTGTATTGATCATGGACATTCTGACAAGACACTTGGCATTCATGAGCTGCTTTGGGGATTAAACCAAGAAGAGAAAATTGGAAATGTAATGCCATCTAAGATGTTAGACCTTTCTTTGTTTTCTTGAGTCATGGAATTTGTGACATGTCTTCTGACAAACCCTTAAGATGACAACTCTCCTGGGAGATGAAACCTCTTAGGAATTTTCCTCTCTCCCTCTCTGCTTGCCCTCCAGGCTGACAGATATATCTGGCTGGAGGGAGGCACTCGGCCTGCCTCTGTTGTTTTAGCCAACAATGGCAAGGACGTGATGGCTTTCAGAGACAAACAGAGATATGTGGCAGAGGATGTCTCACTAGCTTGAGCATGTATCTTTATACACACACACACACACACACACACACACACACACACACGCTCACACACACACAGGCTTTACTCCCTATCCGAATGAGACATAAACATAATGCAGAATGTGTCGCTGTATCTGACATAGCCATGGCATTGTGATTGCTTTCAACAATGAAAAAAGTCTCCAAAGTAATAACTGAAATCCCAACCTCACAGAGTTGTAGTAATCAGTGCACACAGATAAGGAATTATTCCACAACGGGTGTGGTAGTAACATTAATGCATGAAAAAAAATGCAAGAATGGCATTAAAGGGCAACTATTATATAGCATTTTCAGGATAATACCCTCTGTATGAGACGCTCTGTAGGAGCGCCTGTCTCTTTAAGCCCCCCTCCCGAAAAAGTCCAGTCTGCTCTGATTGGCCTGGAATCTGCGCTCCGCTCCACAGCCTCCACTGTTATTTCACTAGTTGAAGCTGGAGCTTCTGCAACGGAGTATATAGCAGGACTTTGTACTGTGAAAAATCACCAATAAAGGCTTCTAAACCCACAACCAGACATGTCCCAGCAGTAAAGTGACCCGCATTTGGGGAGAAATTACCAGCATTGGCTGCCATGATTACAGCTAGAGTTGCGTGACACTTAGCTGCAGTGCTTAATTTGTAAAGTGAGAGGTCCCGGAACGCAGAGTGGGGGTGGATCCAACGACTCAAAACGGGGGTTGGAGGTAACGGAGAAAAAAAAAATGACACTGTCTACGTAGCTTCTCTGACTAAAAAAAACCTAAACAACGCTGTGTGTACATCAGGGCAATGTTTATTTTAATTTCAGAACATGCACTGCATGGGTACGAAATGTAATGTCTCCACATTCTTGATCGGTGGAAATTATTTTTGCTTGTTTGGGATCCAACTGGCCAGCGTATTTGAACAAGTTAAGCAAACTTTGTTGTCTTTTTGACATTTTTCCCCTGAGTGAAACAAGGCTAACAGCAATCTCAACCAGCACAAGCGCATGTGTCACTTGAAGTGCCTCCCCTCCCTCCGTCCCTCTCCCCCCTCTGGCTTACCCTGAAAATTCACCTCAAAACTTTTTGTGGACCTTCAATGGGGAATAAAGACTAACAAGACAGATAACAACATTGAACACTACACAAACAGTAATTAATTTTTTTCATTTAGGCGACTGATTTTTCATAGTGACACAGGAGGTGCCGGATCCAACGTTGGAGGTGCCGGAACATGTTCCGGCGTGTTCCGGCTCAAATTAAGCCCTGCTTAGCTGAGAGTAGAAAAAACTGTTGAAACCAGAGCGTTCAGAACAGTTGGAAATCTCAACGTTTTAGCTCATGGAGATTTCTCTAAAATACGTTTCCCTCATTATTTGTTTTGGCCACGTTTAACATGAAAATCATTATATCATTGTAGATATGACAGAAAATACGGAAAAGCATAATATGTCCACTTTAAAGGTGAGAAAGTTAACAGTGGCAACCAGTGACAGTAACAAATTACATATTGTAATACCTGCTATCTGTTTTAATACACTTCAACAGCTCATTGTAAAACTGATATTATTGATTTTAAATACAGTATAAGATTATTGCAATCAAGGGCCAGAATGTTGGTCAAACCCTTAGAAGCAAAAGAGTAATGTGAAACATACGTAACTGCACTAGCAAATGGTATCAGCATGCAGTTGGTTGCCAGCTGACACATACTGTACATGGCAATTCAAAGGCCTATAATGGAAATACTATAGGCTCTGATACACTTTGAGCACATAGATATACATGCATTTAATGTATTTTAGCACTATAAAGGTTTTCTGTGTTGTTGTTTTTGGTGCTGTATATCCTATAGAACCCATTTTGTTCACAGTTTGAGGGATGGAGTGCAACTACGAGGAGGGAAAATAGCTCTGCAAGAGAGAAGGTGTGACCAGTATTACAGCGGGGAGAAGGGAATGAAAGAGGTGACGTCCAAGATTAAAGAAATTGAGTGATGAAGAGTCGGAACCAGCCAGGGAAGAGGGGAGGAAAGAAGGAAAAGTATTAACAGAGGAAATAGAGTAAAAGTAAAGTAGATTATCGGTATTGTCAATTTAACTCTTGCACTGTGCTGGATCCTCCCACACAAAAAAAGGGAAGCAGACTTGTAGTGTGTGCCGTGAGGCAGCTTTCGGCATTTTCCAGCAGAAGCATGGCGCCTCAGAGAGGCTTGGCCTGAGGGAACAAGCTCTATCACAGACTGCGAGCTGTTGCCAGAGGTATGCCCAGATCAGCCTTTCCAAATTCCCCCTTATCGTCACTCTGAAACCCCTTGTACTGAATTATCTAGACACTGTCGCCTTGTTACCAGACAGCACTGTCAGCCATTTTGAAATGCCCCCAATCCCCTTGTGACCACGAGAGCAACAGCATCAAGTACAAACATTTTTTTTCTGCATCCCCCTTTCAAGGAGATCATTTTCTCCCGCTGCACTGTGAGTGGGTAGAGGCATGCCCTGGAAGAGTTCTTGGAGTAGACCTGTTTGAAAGGGCTCTTAGAGAAATATATGATCATTGAGATAGATGGAGGCGTTGAATGTGGAGAGTTTGGATTTTCACTGTTCTAGTTTTTTAACAGGCTATGTGGCCTGCTTGGACAGGTTGTCAGAGAAAGAGCATCATAGATAAATCAGGCCTTCCTTTTTAGGCTCTGCTCCGCAGGACAAACTTCTACCTGTTTGCGTGTAAATGACAAAACAATATACATCTTTCAGAGCCAGATATTAGTATTGTCAAGTTAAAAGAGTTCTGCTGAAAGTCAAGCTTGTTAGAAAGGATAGGAGGCACAGTGCAACCTTGTTAATCATGCTTTAGTTACCAGGAGTGGATATTATAGCGGGGGGCGGGGGAGGGAACTGACATTGAATTATTTGGAGAAAGAAATGTGAGCAGGACAGCCAATTGAATAGCTGCCTGAGGAATTCCAAACCTCATTACACTACACAATTCCCTAGACCTCTTTAAGCTCGATAGAAATTGAGTTCTTGTCACATGATTAGCAGTTAGCTGCTGGTTTAGTATTTTACTGAACTTATCTGAGTATCTAGGAGGAGTAAGTCAAAAGCTTTGATTGGTTGAGAATTTTAACAGACAAACTTTCTAAATAGCTCCTGAAAGAAAATTGGATCCATTAATGGTGTAGATTTGTCTTAAGCCACAGGACAAAATATACACTGGCTCCTCTGATTCCTGCAGTTGACTAACTTGAGGTCATCAGTGCAACTAGAGATGGTCCGATACCATTTTTTGCTTCCCGATTCCGATACCTGAACTTGCGTATCGGCCGATACTGAGTACCGAACTGATACCAGTGTGTCATATATTTTATTATGTTTTAAGAACTGTATACTACTATCCCTGTATGGATGTGATATTATTTCTATCTTTATTGTCGGTCTGGCTCAGGTTAAACTCTTTGTGAAACAGGAATGCCACAGAACGTTCTTTTATTCTGCAGTTTGACAGTCAGTTATAACGGAAAAAGAACATAAATAAACTACTTTAACGTATTTTTTCTTTAGGGCTTTATTACGTGGTATCGGATCGGTGCATAAACTCCAGTACTTCCCGATACCAGCGGAGCCGATACTGCCTAAAACTCAGAACATCTCTAAGTGCAATGTTACTCATCAAGCACAGGACATGTTCCAGCATGTGATTCAGTAAATGAGAAAATGTAAAATGTCATGTGTGTTTCTGGCTCCCTGCAAACATTTGTTTTTGGTTTGTCTCAGATGAATGGCGTCTAAAGGAGTTTCAAAGGTTGAACAAACCCATCTTTGCTGTATTTCTGGTGTCAAGTTTTTTTTTCTCCTGAAGGTGCAGTGAAGTCCTCTGGATTTAATTACATTTTTCTGCCGGAGTACCCTTGTGAGCAATCATTTTATATCTTTGAGAAATGTGCAGGTTTGGGGAACTCCGCCAACACAGATAACACTGATTTTATTTTCCCTCATCCACACACACTTGATCTTGATCAGTCTTCAGATACAACATTTCCACTGGAATTTCCCCCGGGGCCTTTTTTTCACCCGTTGACTTCCAGGGCCTTATTCTGGCCCCGGCAGGTTTCAGACTGGTGCAGGACTATCCAGACGTCTCCTTCGAGTTAAATAAGGAAAGAGTGAAAGGCAACAGGTCAGCCTAGTTAGCCTTTACCTGAGGCCAAAGGGAGTGTGAATGGGTTGAGGGGTGAAATCAGGGTCAGCCACCACTCAAACAAACCTATGACACATTCCCAGTCCCAGATGAGGCAGAAATCCCCATTCTTTTCATCAGTTTGCCATATTGAAATTAGTGTGTGTGTGTGTTTGTGTGTGTGTGCCTTTCCCCTGAAGTGCATCAACCCGCTTCCTTGTCTTTTCATCGCTTTTTTGGTTGTAAAGTGGTGCATTTGTTGCTGTATGTGAGTCACTCTTAAACACACTGTTCTCCATGTATGTCTTTCTGTCTGTCTCTCAGTGTGTCTCTCTCTCTCTCTCTCTCTCTCTCTCTCTCTCTCTCTCTCTCTCTCTCTCTCTCTCTCTCTGTTCAGTCTGTGCAGATTGAACTTGCTGGTTACGATGCTAGCTGAATCTTGATCAGCTCCAATTTACATCTAGACAATGGTGGGAGTTGAGAGGCGATTCTTCTCCTCTATTTCCTCTCATTTCCCCTCCTTGAACCCCCTAGTCCTCTTTCTTGTCTTCCCTTCTGCTTCTATGTCTTTGCCAACAGCCCCCACTCCGCCTTCTTTATTGTGTTTTTGGGAAGATGGTTGTCTTGAGAGACGGGAAAGAAAGGATGGAGAGGGAGCCTCCTCGAGAGTAGACTAAACTGAATGCTTCTGGACTTCATCTGTGCTCCTGAGGACACAGCCCTCCTAATAATAATGAACTTCACACACACATGCACACACACACACACACACACACACACACACACACACACACACACACACACACACACACACACACACACACACACACACACAGTCTTTTGATGGCACAGCCAGCCTGCTGTCATGCCGTCTGCTTGTATTTTCTTGCCCTGTGCCTATATGACATGACACAGTAGTGTCAATTAACATAATCTTCATTTGGCATCAATTCTGGTGTCATATTCAAACATCCAATTTTAAATACTGATCCTCTTTGACAGAATCAGAAATATCAGGCAGCAGCCTGTTATTTGTGACGAATCACAAGTGCTGCAAACTAAAACTGACTCAGCATGATTATTGCTGTTTAGACTAAAAGTGTATGTAAGGAGACAGCTAGGTAGAGAGGCCTGTCATGGTGTACTTACACTGTAAAATTACTTTTTCAATAAGTAATAAGGAATGAGCACGTCTGTAGCACAGCTCATGGTGGCCTGTTGTAACTGATACTAATGCTCTGGAGAAACTGAGCTAATTAGAGCTAAGGTCCAAATCAAACAAATAAAGGACATACCAGTATACTATCACCACACAAACCACTAAAATAAAAAAATATGGTTTATTTGCTTTGTTTGGCTACAGAATGAGACTTTCTAGCCGGCAATTTCTGCTGGCTGTAGAGTGACTTATTAAATGTCAGAACAAAATATCAACAGCTGCTCAAGAAATTGTTGAATAGTTCTTATTCATCAACACCTCCATCAACAATTCATGCATATACTATGATCTGGTTTTGCTTTGGGAGAGTGACGATCTTGCTGATTGCACCTAAATGAAGAAATGCCACAAAAGTGAGACCATTAAGTGCAGAAACGATTCAGTTAAGCCAAAATAATTGCATTTAAAACAGGTTGAGTTTCAAGTTAGGTATTTCAATACTGAACAGCTCATTTGATGTAAAGAATGATCTATCTTGCCATCTGAGTCCCTCATTCCACCATCCGAGGCTACATTCCCTGTGACACTTGACGCCTGATGCGTACCTAACATTATCCCTCAATTCGAAAATCATAACAAATAGGAAGGGTGGCCACCAAGTCACAGGTGTGTGGGCCAAGAGGCGTTCTGCCTTAAGGTTTACAGTTGCTGGATTACCTGCAGTCAGTCACAGGCGCTGTGTTTTGGATTCGCTTGCTTTAGTCCCGCCATCACTCTTTTGAAGAAGCTGAAATGAGATCCACCATGCAAATCACCTGGTTGGTTTGAGATGAAGCGCCGACACTCCCGATAAAGGACGACGCTTCATCACCTCCTCTCCCCAGATAACTGAAGTTTATTAAAAAGCCCCTTTCCTGGGGGGCTTCTAGCTCACCCAGTAAGAGCGTTCACCCCATGTTAGCTGAGTCCTGCAGCGGTGTAGGGTTCCAATCCGATCTGCTGCCCTTTGTCATCCCTGCGTGTCATCCCTCATCTCTCTCCCCCTTTCTGCTCTATCCACTGTCAATAAAGGGAAAAGTAAAAAAAAAAGGATCTTTGAAAAAAAAAAAAAAAAAAAGCCCCTTTCCCAAGAATTCCATTTTAGCCTTAATAATGGAGATGTGCAGGTTGGGATGATGCTGAGACATGTGCAAGCTCATGTGTAGTCCCGATTCTTTTGTATCTCAGTGTGTGTTTCAACATATTGTGTGTCCGTATTGTTGTGTGTTTGCAAATACACATGAATTTAGGCGAGCGGCAGCCTCTTTCCTCTCAAGCACCAGGGCAGAGTATGAAACCTCTTGAGAGCGAGCAGACGGCTTTTTAATTTCGCTGCTCTTTGCTGCCGGTGGGCGGAATCAACAGCGATTGAAATGTGCCAAGGAGAAAGAAGTTTTTCATCAACGGCAAACTTTGAGACCAAACTGTTATCAGACTCACTCATTCATTAAGCAATGAAAATGAGATTGAGTTTAGCTTGTGGTGGGGGGAATTTTCTTTCCTATTGTGTCTGCCAGTGCGGTGTTTTTCGTGAGGATTGTGGAATATCCGCTCAGCATTGGAGCAGATTGTAAATTATCACCCTCAGGCCACCGCCAGAGCTTCTCTTTATAGATCAGTGTTGACAAAGGCTCGGAGGACGGCTTCTGGTGGGGTGTGGAGGCTTTGGAGGGGGGGCAGCCTTTGTTGTTGACTTCTTGTCTTTTTGAACCTTCCCCTGCCAAACGAATATCAAAGCTGTGAAGTTGCGCAGCTTACCTGCTCCGGACTTTGAATACGATATATGCTGTTCTCCCCTTTTTCTTATTGTTAGATGAGCAGAAACAAAAAATGTTTTGGAGGAAGGGTGAATAAATAGAATGACCCACCTTGGAGCAGCACCCTCAAGTTCATGTAAGGAGGAACTGATTAGATTAAGTAGAGGGACCATGGTGGCTCTAAAGAATCAGGGTATTGTTGAGTCCTGCTCATCAAAGCGTAAAGGGAGTTCTGAAAGAGCAAAGGGAAAGGGGGGTATTATAGGTATACTGCTGTCCTATCACACACATACAAACACACACACACACACAATATTTATGTGTGTGTGTGTGGTACTAGGGGTGCACGATTCAGATAATGTCACGATTCGATTCGATATCGGTTTTTAGGCTCAAGATTCGATTCCAAATCAATTTTCGATTTAAAAAAAAAAACCACAGTATGTAAATGTAGTTACTTTTCCCATGTGATTGCAGTAGACATACAATTTGAAAGAAAAGAAACACAACAAATTAAATGTAGTTTGATATTACTTTCTATGTCTTCATACAAAAATAAAAACTTTTGCATCTAAAAACTGCAAAGTGCCAAGCTTTGGCCAGCTTTCAAATACATTTAATTCCTATCAAGTTCCATCTAACCCCTCGAGGTTAGAAAAGCCAAAATGTGCCCAAACTCTCGCCTTCAATGAGGATGTTGTGCACCTTTGATTTTCAGCTTTCAGCCATCGTGGTTGGGCTAACGTTACCACCCAGAGTCTAAAAACAGTCCTAGTAGGTTTTGTGGTGGAAGAGTCAGAAAGACCATCACACATGCACTCACCCAAGCACACTTCATCCTGCCCATTCCGGGTTAGGAAGACAGGTTCTCATGTCGGCAGATTATTCACGGGGATTTCGTTCTAAATGAGGTGAAGTTATTGCTCTCTGTGAAGCGGCTCTTTCAGAAGCCAATGCCAGGGCTCGAGCTGCTCCTTTTTGTTCTGCTTTCCTTTGTTGGCCTGCATGGCAGAGTAACCTGACCCCGGACGTGACAGGCGCTTAACTCAAAGAAAAAGCCTGTTTTAGCTTTGACTTTAAGTTTCAAGGAACGTTTATTATGGTGAAGGTGTGTGCAGCAGCATCAGCTCTTCTATCTCTTCCTTGTCCGAATACTTGGCTCTCACTTGGATTTTTCATATTAACAAACATCGAAAAATCACTTTTGTAAAATGTACTTTCTACTTCCAAGTGCTTGGTGTTTTTAGTGATAACGTTTGTGTTGCGTACATCTGTGAAGTCAGTTAACAAGCAAAAATGCATACATGTTGTGGCTCCCGCTTCTCAAATATGAGTGTTTACATGTTTTTCTTTGGGGATTTGGACTGACTTATTTATTGACAATGAAATGAAGAGTTTGTTTTAAGTGGGAGGTAGAATAAAGGCACATTTGTCGAAACTAGGAAAGTGGAAACCACAAGGTATGACATTTCCCAGTGAGCACAACTTAGCACCCTCTTCCCACATTCTTCAAGTTCTCAGAGGAAGGGATTGCATGTTGCTGTTGAGTAGCTCTGGGTATTTGCTCTTTCCAGGCCTGGCCGTCTGCCTTGCAGTGGGCCTGTGAGTGTATGGAAGTACTTGTGTGGTCACTCAGTAGTGCTGTAAATGCCTGCATGCACAAACACCATGCCACTTTGATGTCTGGACCGCAAGATTATTCAACATTGGAAGACAATCGTGTCAGACAGGACTCCGTGTGTGTGTGTGTGTGTGTGTGTGTGTGTGTGTGTGTAAGCTTTATATTAATGTACATCATGTCACCGGGAAATGCACACAAACTCCTGCGCCTCTCCTTTCAAACTCTTCTCCTCCCCAGTCGTCCTTCAAGTCCCCTCCTGGCCTCCAAGTCATCTGCAAACATTATTAACATACTTGATGCGATGACTGGTGGAGGATGTTTGCGCAGGACTATTATCAGTCTTCAATACACGTTCAGTACTTCAGATGACTTCAGCTGAACAGCGGCCAAATGCAAACATCCAAGTTAATTTTTTCCATTCCAGATTTATCCACTTGCTTCATTCCTTTCCAACTTGGGAGCGTCCTGTTCTGCTCTGTCGCTCACAGAGGCCTGAGGCGTGAGGAGAATCACAGGGGGGGACAAGTGTTTGTGGGGCACAGCCAGGCTAGATTTGGAGTTCCTCTCTGACTGGGGGGAGGGGTGTGTGTTATCTGTAGTAGGGGGTCTTCTCCTGCTGTTTGGCCTGCCCTTTTGTCTCCTTAATGACCTGGCTGTGTAAAGTTAGCCGCTCACGAGGCATTAAGGGTCATTTTACCTGACAACGGCCATTTCCCGCACAACTAGCTTGGGGGAAGGGAGTTGTTTGAGAAGTTCCTCTCGCCTGGAAAGCCACAGTGCCTTTTGGAGAGCAGTATTAACCATATCTCCAACTATATATTACTTAATTACAGCATAAGTAGGATAAGAATTGGGTGATGAAAGAAGCACATATATTTGCCCTGTTATCTGGTCTGTTAATGTGATAATTTGTCAATAACTTTATTGCTCCTTTTGAGGACTTTTCTTTTCACTCGCCCCCCCGTTCTGAGGTCAGAGTTCAGCGTTTAGTTGCAGCACAGCAATCGTGAAGCTGGTAGGGATTCACTGTTTAGTGTCAAGCAACTGCAGCTGGGTAGATGCTTGCTGATACATATGGTTGAACCTGGATCCTTCAATTGAGGGAAGACTCATTGCACCACACGCCTGCTCAGTATCCACTACTTTTATAAATGCTAGGCATTTCTCCCAACTGCAGAAATGTTTTTGCAGGAATGATTTAAAAATAAAATATATATATATATATATATATATATATATTTCAAAACACTGAAGGGTTAACATCAGTCTTATGTTACCGGTCACACAGATGCTCCTAAAGCATCTGTTTTGCCAGGGACTCTGAACGTGTCCTTATCAATTATGTTTAATCAACTTACAGGGACATTTATGGGACAAATGTACAAGCAGAGAAACGTTGAGCTTTCAAAGTACTGGCAGTAGCCCAGAAAGACATTGAATCTATTTAAGCGGGCTACTCAGACATATTGATTCACCCTCTATAAAAATGCCCCAGATTCTCTTCCAATGTACATTGAACTAGCAAGCAGATGTCCAGGATGAAGAAAGCATGACGTCATATTAACGTTTATAATTGGACTATGACCAAACTTTGAACCTAGGTTATATAAGCCAAAGTTGGAGTAAACCAAACCTGATTAACTAAGAGAGATGATTACTTGTGTCTGTTTTAAATTACTGTGGCATGTGTAGAGCTTAGTCTGGCTTTTTTAAGTGATTTGATTATTTGCATGCACCAAAAAGGTCACATTGACAACTACACAGAGAGATCTATGTTGCATGGGTAGTACTAGAATTGGTAGGAAGCTGATTTTTAGGGCAAGACAACACAGAACTAGAGAAAGTGTTAACGTGTTGCTGAGTGTGACGTCATATGGTTTTTGGTTCTCACATCAGACTTTAAACATATCATGTAAACTCAAGTTGTCAGGAAAGCTGATTGAGTAGAAAACCACAAAAATGCTTTAATCAAACCAGTACCCTAACCTGGATATTCAGGATTCGTGATCAGTTTTTAATGTCCATGTAAATGTACTGAGTGAGGGTTAAGGCACTAGCATGAGCCTTTTACATTAGCATTCAGTTGCCAGCCTGTGGCTATGCGCTCTAGTACCTGCTCGGTTGCTAAGGAATTGGCACTTAGGTAATGAAATGCCCATCGCTGACGGGGGCACTTGATTGTGCTGAGACTGAGAAAGTGGGGCCAAGTGAGAGGGGAATGGGAACTAGAGCAAGCGAGAGAGCTGGGGATGGGCCCAAGTGCACATTGAGCACATAGCGGAGAGCTGAACACAGTGGCAAGGCTGCTGCTGCTGGCACAGAGCCATCACCTGAGGAAGGGGCTGACTAGTCCACTTACAAAGCATTCTCTTCACAAGTCTTAACTCTCAAAAATATGAAGAGGGGCAGGTTGAAAGCTCACCTTCGGTATTTTATTTAAGAATTTAGTTTGTGCCTATTAGTTATCATAAAGATTGTTTTTTTGTTTGCTTTAGCTGCTGTTTCCCTGTCCTCCCTTTCCTCTCTTCCTCTCATTTCTTTCAACTTCCTCATTTTTTAACCCTCTGCCCATTAGTTGTTTTTTTCTCTTTTTGCTCAACCTCCATACTATACACAGTCACCTCAGTATGAGAAACAGCAAATGCTCATTATCTTCAGAGCTTCCACCAACACTTTGGCTCCATTACCTTTAGGCCTCCCACAATCTATGACCTTTGCGCTTACTTTTTGACCCCTGTCCTCAGATTCTTCCCAGCATTGTCCTGACCTCACAGTGATTCACCAACTACATTCATGCTTCAAAAATTAGTCAGACATAGCATCTCATCTGCCCACTCATTTATTACTAACCACTTCTGTGGATACTGCCAGGCATGTTGAGATCTTTGATTATGTTCCTGCAATAAGGAATGGCTCAAGTTAACAATGAAACCTGAGAAGACTATTTAGTCGAGTATCTGCGCCTCTGTTGACTTAAAAAAAAAAAAAAAAAAAACATTTCTCAAATTCCTTTCTCCATTCATGTTTTGTCGTCACCTGTCAGTGAACCACTGGCCTTGTTCTGGTGTAACTTCCAACAAGATAGCGCATCCTGCACTCAGATTTAAAAGAGTGCACAGTCTGCTATCACCTGTCATTGTCTATGTCACATTGGGAAATTCTCTGAATTCTGTTTAAATGCTGACACATAGTGCTACAATTAATGCTCATTGTCATTACCAATTAATGGGTCGGGAGATTGACTGGCCATGACAATGGCCGCCTTTCCGACCTGGTGACCACTTGTGATCGGCTCTCACTTCCCTGCTCTATATGCAAATAAACACATACATCATTTCCGTTTGCATATAGGCTGGTTGTGTGTATTTATAAATGTCAGTCATGTACTCTCACATAACTCAAGTGAAAATAAAAAAATAAAAAGCGCTGCCCGCAGTCTGTGTGCTGAGTCCGACATAAGGAGGTCTACTGAGGTGGCGGGACCTGTGCAGGAGAGACAGAGGTTTTTAAAAGTTTCTGTGTGTTCATCTCTCAGTGCATTTGTAGCTTCTTACTGAATCTTTGTGGTTTAAAGTTTAGTTTCTATATTATATCTGCTTTATTTTACTTTTCATGTTTGTGTATAGGAGTCGTGTTAGGTTACTGCTGATGAAGACCCAACAGTTCCTGATTAAGCTGCTTCATAATAAAAGCATTTAAATAACAAAATAACAGGGAAATATTATTGTGAAGAACATATAGGAAATTAAACCGTTTTACAGCCTTTGCTTACAGCCACTCAGTTCGCCGACAGCGCTGTGTACCTCTGGTAATGCAAGACTCATAAATAACAGAAGGAGACGACATAGGAGCAGGCTGTTTTGTAGTAAAATCCTACGTATTTGTGAATTCTGAGACGTTTTATGAAACTAAAAATAACGTTATTGTATACCAGGCAACCATGCTGCGAGCTCCAGACAGCCAGGGATATAAGAGCATGCAGGAAGCACAGGAACAAAAACACCGACACATCACCGACAGTATGGTAATAACATCCAAAACACACGATTTACGGTTTCTGTGACATGAGAAGTACTTTGAATGAGTACGTAGTTCCGCTCACAATTGAATAGGCGGTCGTTAATGTTGCCCAGGACACATTCCAGTTCTCACTGCTATTAGAATGTGGATACATCCGGCTCAAACCACCTCCAAATGTGTTTTTTGAGATCAGATCTCAATGCGTCCTCAATGCGTCCTGAGAGTGTTACCACCTGTACTTAGAGCTGTCCACTGGAGATCCCATCACTCAGGACAAATGTTAATGCCAGGTGGAAATGGGTTCCAAGAGCCCAAAGGGGCTTCTCCAGATTGTCTTTTTGTTCAACCTCCCAAAAAACAAGCTCAACCCCAAAAAAATGCAATGTACAATGATATAGAAAAATAGGAAAGCAGCAAATTCTCACTTTGAGAAGCTGGAGCCAGAAAGATTGTAGTCAATTCATTTTCTGTAATAATCAACTAATTGTTTCAGCACTACTGATATGAGTAATATTCTTTACAGCTGGGCAGTAAACAAAAAAGACGGAAAATGTTGCAAAATGGCCACTAATTAAAACTTACAAATAAATATGAACTTGATGCAGTTTTTCTCCCCAACCTCACCTTACATTTTGTTTTTATTTCTTCCCTAGTTGAACTGTCTGCTTAGCCCATATGGCCAGCGCACACCTTTTATTCTCCACACTTCAAACACCATAGGAGAAATTGGTTGAAGTTGCATGCTCACTAAATTGCTACCTGTAACATGGATGTCTTAACAAAAACCTGTGTTGTGGACACAGGTGTTTTCTTAGCAACAGAGAAGGGGAAGAATTGGGATGAGGGTGTGAGTGAGAGAAAAGGAACAATATTGAGCCTGGAGATCTCTGAGATTGAGGTACTATTTTTAGGGTAGAATATCCAGTCGAAGAACACTAATTCAGTCTTTTTCCTCACTTATTCCATGTGGGAAGCCACATACAAAAGTCCTACTCCGATCTGAATAGGTCAAGGGAGTGTAATGTGCAGGCAAACAGAGAAGGGTGAGTCGGCAGAGTCGTGTTGTGCCAACAATAGACGATAAAGCAGCATTATAAGGACATTGTGTGGAAGTGCAAACTAGATTGTGATTCTCAGGAATCAGATCTCTGAATGGCTACATGGTCCTGTTCACTACAGGCTTTTTCATTTTTCGTTTTTTATGTTTACGTAAAGTCGGAGGAATTGTAGCGCACACTTCATAGCCAATACTATGTGAACCTCCAAACATTATACCCATGTGAAATTGTTAACATCACAACATTGGCTCTCCACAGGCTCCTATTTAGGATGTCGACAAGATCTTGGAACATTGTTACAGGGATTTGCTCCTATTCAGCCTTAATAAAAGTATTTGTCAGAGATCAGCCATTGATGTTGGGTGACAGGACCTGTTTTGCAGTTGGCCTTCTTGTTGAAGCTAAAGGTGTTGGAAGGGTTGAGGTCAAGTCTATGTGCAGGCCAGTTTAGTTCCACACCAAACGGGGGAAACCATTTTTATGGACCTGTGCTGGAGTGCCCTGAGCGCCTTGAGTTGAAAAACTGCAACTCAGTAGAAAAGCGCCTGATGTCATGTGTTTTTCCCCCCCATTGTCCAATCGTGATTCAGGGATTGCCTTGCATCAATAATAAAAAAAGGCAGTCTTTTTTTTTTTAAGTTGTAGGTTTCTGTGCTACCCACGTTCTGCAACCTGCAAAAAGTGCTCTGTCTGATCAGGGGCTAAGTCTATGGACAGGGGAGTCCATATAGCCTACTTTTGTAGCTCTTCTCTCATAAATGAGAAGAATAACAGCTGGAGGAAGAGGGATCCTCAGGTGTGGGGATATCTGAGTCTGTTGAAAGTGTGGGTGTAAACAAATCGCACTTCATGTGGCACATATTTTCGCCTGCAGGCTTTTCTTTACACATAACATTCGGTGATTATTTACAGCAGATTAAAAATTACTGCTTTGTTAAAAAATAAAGGTCAGTTCTGCACTTAAAGGTGCCCTGCCACACATTACTTTCTGGTAATGTCTGAAGTTTTACCATGGACTCATTAATATTCAACGAGCTGAGCTGCTTGACTCCGATTGGCTAACAGCTAACCAATGAGAGCCTGGCTATCAGCATCCTTTACCCAGCGCAACTGGGCGAGCTCATGAATGGTAATGAGCTCAGGCAACATGACGTCAGACTGACCAGCTTTTGTAATTGGTCTGATTTCTCCGCTTATTTATTTTCAGTGGCTAGAGCTGACAGAGGAGGTAGCAGTTCATTTTCACATTCACGACATAACACAAACACATATTGATCTAACATATTTAAAAAAATGCAAGTAAAAATGGTTTTGTGTGGCAGGGCACCTTTAAATACCAAATAGAGTAGGATATTACTGTGTAAAGGCTGTATCATTCAGAATTACTACCTGAGTTAGTTCTTGATTGGTCAAGCAGGCCTCCTCATTGTAAACTTTGCACCCAGCCTTAATGGCAGGAGCTCTCAGTTCACTTCTCTCCTCTCACTTGCTCATTCTGCAGTGGGAGGCAGTGATAAGTTGCTGTGATTGAAGGTTGGAAACACAGGTGCAATGACTCAGTGTTTGCTCATTTGGATTTGTCAATTGGGGGTGATAAGAAGCAAAGAGGACTGGTGGGAGAGACGGAGAGAGAGGTGAACAACCTGTTCATTAAAGTAGCTTGCTAATGATTTACAGGAGTTTGAGAAATGCACTCAGCAGAGTTAGTGAGCTGGAACAAGGAACAGAGGGTGAATCACAACAGCCTTGTTTGTTTCAGATTTCTGGATGTCCATGTAAAGCATAATTAAACACTCAGAAGTTCAAGCAGGCATTAGTGCTATATAGGGTTGGGTATTGTTTGGGTTTTTTCCGATACCGGTACTAAAATTATACTTTTAAAACGGTGCCTGAACCGATACTTTTAAAAAGATTTAAAAAAAATATGTATATATTTAAAAAATAAAAAAGGAGGATTAAAGACATTATTGCTAAGGCCATATGGTCAAAATTAAATAATTTATTAAAAATGTAATACCAATAACTTATAACAATAACTTATTTCACCAGTAAATTTCTGGTAAACGACAAAACAACCACTAGATGGAAAAAGGGTGTTTTACAATAACTTTGAATGCACCACAAGGCTGGCGAGGCGAGTTTGAAGTGAACGCACCGCACCGTCTGTGTTGTTTTTCCGACAACGGCAGCTGCAGACTGTTACGTCTCGGTGTTGGAATCCTTTACAGTGAAATACAGTCACACTGTTTAACGTTAGCTGTCAGCATTTTAACCGTGTTTAATCCAGCTGCTAGCTAACGGTAGGTAGGGCTGGGCACCGAACGTCGATACTTTATGGCACCGAAAAAAATAAAGACTATGAGTATTGAAAAATTATTTATCTTTCAGTGCCAAATTTCGGTTCCAAAAGCGTCCTTCATATGGGGGTTTAGACTGAACACATTCTATCTGAATCTATCTTTAGAGTGGCCATTTTGCATCAATGTTCAACAACCACAAGGGGGGAAATGCATTGTAAAGTAGCCAGAGATACTAGATATACCATAGAGATATCTCAGATAATAATATGATACACCAGAATGCAATGCATCCACAACACATGTTAAGGACGGGGAACAGCTTGATCAGCCACCCAACTGCTTGACTAACATTAGGGTTGGGGGTTTGGGGTTGTTTTGTTCCAATAACGGTGCTAAAATGATACTTTTAAAAATGGCGCCGTTGCCTAAAAGGTGCCTGAACTGACATTTAAAAAAAGAAGAAGAGTACAAATTGACAGTATATGCTAAGGCCATATGGTCTAATTTAAATGATTCATTTTTAATTTAATAACAATAACTTATAATGATAACTTATTTCACCAGTCAATTGCTGTTAAACGACAAAAAGAAGAAGAAAAAAGGACAGAAGGGTATTTTACTATAACTTTGAATACATCGTGAGCTACAATTGAACACACTATTAAGTCCCGTCTGTGTTGTTTCTCCGATAAAGGCTCTGACACACACGTCTCCATAACAGCCGGCGGCGCTAATCTGTATTGTCGCCCAAAAAATTAAAACCGGCTACTGATTGGATGAATGCGTCACGTGGGTCTGGCTTCTCCCGAATTTCAAAGCCAGACCATAATGGCGGCTCGTTTGGAATACGATCTCATATTTTACGAAAATAGTTCACCGAAACGTGTTTCTGAAAACATTTTAAGCGAGAAATAGGCCATGCAGTTGCTGAATCTGTCTTCCTTTCAGATCGACAAAAGGTCAGTTTAAAAGATTTTCATCAGATTTTGAGAGGCGTTAATCACGCTCATCCCATCATAATGTGTGGACTGTAATATCATTGTGGTCTTCATCTTTTCACTCAAAAGTTATCTTTTTCTGGCACATTTTTACTCAAAGCTCAATTATTTTTGTTTAGCCAGGGAGTGTAAGAATATAAACTCAGTTTTCATCAGTTTGCAGATAAGCTTTGTGCTTGGAGGAGTATTGAGATAGGCGATGCAAAAAGATAATGAGACAGAAAGTTTGCTTTTATTCTTTTTCCAAAGGCTAAAACACTGCCTACGGGAAATATCCTCTCTCAGACACAGCATTAGATCTCAATTTATGATGTTTCGGTACATTCCAGAAGTAAGATGGTAATGAAGTGTTCTAATTTACTCGTGTATCATTTTGTTTACTTCAGTTCATGACTTACCTCATTTGCCAAAATGTCTTTCTACAACCTCCAGAGAATTTACTTGTATTTGCTGCAATCAGCTGTGGGAAGAATAATAGGTTACAATAGCAGGAGCAAGAGCTTTTCAAGATTGAATGAGGATAAATTGTCATAATGATGATGATGATGATAAGGAACAACAGAATTTCCGTTCTGATTGTCATGAATCTTGATGTAGAACATTATCTTCAACTAAACTCCCTTATGCCCATGCTGCATGGGGCATTATGACATTATGTTCCAGCGAAAACAGATATATGATCAACAATTTTTTGTTGAGTTAATCTTTTTCTCCAAACTTTTCATTAACAAAGTATCCTTTGCCCTGGAAAGTACACTTCCACAAAGTCACAGTTGTTCTCCTGTAAAATATCACAGCCATTTTATTAACAGCCCTCTTCTATAAGTAGGTCTTTATGCAGCTCTTGCTCCTTCAACTACAGTTATCCATCAGTGTGGCTCCTCATAAAGTGAAACTTAAGTTTGCTTTTAATAAATGAAATACACCCCACAAGGCTCTCTAGCAACAGGTCCTAGGTCATAAAGACTACTGAAGCTCTCCACATTGGCAGGAGTATTAATTGTCTGTAAAGTTTATGACATTGCTGAGTACATCAAATTTCCCTCCCTTAATGATCTTCCATGGTTCAGCTCTCATCGACTCAACCTCCCTTGCAGTCGTTTCTTGGCAAGGGCCTTGGGTAACCATGGCGATTACCATGGGAACACCCCTGCCAAGCCTTATTAACCCCCAGCCTATCAGGATCCAGTTCTTGACAGCTGGCATATAGTGGCTCCTTCCCACCACATCCTCTCCATTGACCCAGGAAGTGCTCCCTTTTCCCATCTGGAGGTGGCCTGCAGGTTTGGAAAACCTTGGCGCCCAGCCAGTGGACATCCCAGCCAATTTCCCCCCAACTCCATTTCTGCATGGTCGAGTTGATTACCTGCTTGGTCAAATGTGAAAGGATACCGAGAAGAAGGGGTTTGGGAGGGGTGTAGCCAAGAGGAAAGCCCAGTTCAGACCAAAGATTCGCGACGAGACAAGTTGAAACTTGCAACTTCTTGCAACAGGCCGGTCGGCAGTGTTCTAAAACCTGCCAGTTCACTCCAATGAGACGAGATGAGATGGTGTATCAGCTCCATAACAACGCCTCTTTTTACTTCCGTTCTAACTTCCGACTGTTAAGCTTTTTTGTAGCTGGATATATCATTTGTTGTTTCTAAATATGAATGTTGATGCTTGCTACAGTTGCATTTCTAGCGAACCGGCGAAATCACGTTTTATTTCTCTGATTCACTGCTTTGTTCTAACGCCGCTGGGCGCTCTCTCTCTCTTCAGTCACTCTTTAGGTCGCTTGACCATATAACGTTACTGTGCTTTTGGGCGGTTGTTGAGGCTCCGTCTAAAACTCTGCCATTTCCACCAGCTGTCTGAAACATAAAAATAAAATGGATTATGGATCATTTTATTTCTATAGTTTATAGCTGACTTTACCAGCTGACTTCTCTATTGGCTGTTGAAACAGGGGATGTCTCTTATGTTCAAAAAACCAGCCTATGGAGACTCGACCAGCTGAGTCGCAACGAAACCGTCAGCTGGTTTGAGTCAATCTGAGACGGGCCGGTTCAGACCGCTGCAACCTTTCCCTGTGACTTTCTAAAATGGTTTCGTCTCGTCGCGAATCTTAGGTCTGAACTGGGCTTAACCCGGCTGCTGTGGATGAGGGTAGTGCTGTACCTCAGCTGGTGTCAACTTAAATAGTCGTAGGTCCATGCTATCCCTCTGTACTCCAATGATTGAGTGGCTGGAAGCACTACAAACCAGAGCCAAGTATAGGCTGGCAGTTATTATACCTAATAAGAAGCAGATTCTTAAAACATATGGTCCCATTGGATAAAACCCCCAGAGCTCAGAGAGGAAATGTTGTATTTCCAGCTTATGAAAGCAGTCTAGAAGCACCTGTCACTTTGTTAGTTTTTCATTTTAACAGCTTTTATTACATTATGTTGAACTGCTGTGGAGACAGACCGCTGTTTTAGGTTGTGTTTCGATCTATTTGCTTTTCCTATAGCTTGTAATTCAGCCATATGTTTCTAATCCAATTAAAAAATGTTAGAATCTCTCATTTTAGGATGATTTAAGTCTTATTTGTACTGATCAAAAATAAACTTGGTAAGTACCATTTGCATTAGATTATCAAAGTAGCTTTAAGGTAACTGTATATATTTATTAAGGGAACGCGATGGCTTTCTTATTTCAAGAATCAATTTAGTCACAGCAGCAAATATACACATCATATTTAAATCAATTTATTTCAATGGGAACAATGCATTCCCTCACAAAGGCAAAGCAAACTTGTGCTTATAGTTCAAATTTGGTTAACTTTGAAACCCAAATAGTTTTTGGAAAGTGCACGCCTCGCCCCACTCTTCTTCCTTTTTTGCAGGTTTTATTCTGTTTTATTTTTTTGTTCTGGTTTTGTTGTTTTGGCGTTTTGCAGGTATTATTCGTTAGCTATTAATTTCAATGTATATGTATAAAAAAAAGTATAAAAATGTGCAATGGACTCGAAAGTATGATTGTCTGGAAGATGGTGAAAAAAGTGCTCGCCTTTAAGAAAATGGAGACCAAAATGTGCAAGTCAAAAAAACTAATGTAAAATATTACAATTATTTCATAATTTTCTATTTGTTTTTTTTATAAATATTCTGCCGTCTTCTGTTTGCTGTAGCTGGAGCCAGCAAACCCTCACACAGCTCTGGGGTCAAAAAGGCAGATAAGAGACGGCAGTGTCCACGGTGCCGCTGAAGCAAATATCTGTGGGCTTTATCCCCTCAGATCATAAGTTTCCTCTGCCTATTATGAACTTTTTGTTATTGTGACATTCATTCCTATTTGTCAGCCCTGCTTGCTTTTATCATAGTGACATTCTCTCCTCCTTATCAGAGGGTTTCTGAGAAGGTTTCGGAAACATGTTGGCCTTGGTTGATTGCCAAGATCTACACTGGTGCAGTTCTCCTCATTTGCATTATTCATTTCCATTATTGCAGTTTTCATATGCTAATCTAATTATACTTATCTGGAACAGTTTGTAAATTAAACATGCAGCATAAAAACAAAATGTAGAGCCTGAGACAAATCCATGACAGGTTTAATGCTGGAGATCAGGGTGAAGTCGCGTCGCAGCCCGTTGTAATTATTTGAGTGCTGCATTTCCCTCGGCTGCTCATTTAGAAAACCTCATTGTCATTTTAAACCCTCATTAACATGACACTGGCAGACATGATGCTAATGATATTAGAAATTAGCAGTAATTCGGGCATCTGGGAGGCGTTATTTCAGGCTGTAAATGAGTGAGATCAACCTGAAGCCTGCTTTACACATGCTCATCTTGTAGCTCTTGGCTGTATTGGCTTCTTGTTTCTGTTTCCCATTCTCTGCCGTAAAGTTTAAGTTTAATCAATAAACGATATGCAGGAAAAGGAATTGTGTTTATTGATCAGTCTGTACCACAAAACAGACTTTGTGTCTTAATTTCAAGGCCCGAACATGGTCAAAATGTGGCTGGGACTTCTTTACAATGAAATGTCCTTGACTTCTCTCACTTCATAAGAGCTGCTTGGAGTGCTACACTCTCAGCAAAGTTTAAAACTCCTAAATTGGTAATGAAATAGGCATGTTTGTCTTTCCAAGTGTGTGTGACCATAGTGTCCAAGATAGCACTGTCAGATGAGACCAACAGACAGGTCCTCTACATTATCCCTTCAAGATATATTTAGATGGGCAATCGTTGGTTATGTGGAACTACTTGAATCATCACTCAACCATAGCATTTTCATCAACATTTCATTTATATTTATGTTGACGGCTTCATGCAGCCATTTAGTTTGTTAAAATCATCTTCACAACAGTCTTTACGCCCCAGAGTCATAACAAAAGCTGACAGATTCATCGTGAGTTTGATTATTAAAACAAGTGTTGCGTTGTGTCTGACAAAAGGATTAGAAGCATTTTACATGCTTGACTTGATTCAAAGGGTTCTGAATATAATACCCTTCATTTGAATACCTAATGAGAATGATTCTGCCTGGATTCTCATGCATGATGTCTGTTAGAGGCAGTGATAATTATTGCTGTAAAATGTAATTGTACCTGAAATTTTGTTAGCTCCAACCATATTAAGAGCTCCATCTTAAGAATAGTGAGTGCATGTGCAAGAGTTTTGTCAAGAATTCTCTTCAAACTTTGCCTTTACCTACAAACAACTGTGTCCAGCCAGTGTAAAGCTAGCAGCAGCGATGGCAGGCCGAACAGAGGCCATTCATTAGCTTTAAACAACTGTGGCCATCTACTGTCTTCCCTACCAGTGTTTCCAAGGCACCTTAGCAACCATGTTAACAATACCAGCGTGTGTGTGTGTGTGGTCCTGTCCCAGTTGTAAAAGAGGCAAGACAAAGCACTTTGTGAGCGCAGACTTTGGCTTGAGCAGGTCAAGCCGTTTCCTAAGGTGAACGCACTTATTTGTTGAGGGACAAGCCAGAGGAATGCAGCCACAGTGGCTGTGGGGTGTTTTGTGTGACATGGACTTGGCCAGGGTTTGTATATAGTAGGCCTCGTTACTGTCTCATTGACATGTGAGGCATGTTTGACCTTTGATACTTGCCTAGCCAGAGGCCATCCCTCTCCAGTCTAGTTCTGGAAGATGATTTGCAATAGGAAATTCAATAATGTTGGTTTTCCTAGGAAAAGTTGAATTGATGGGCGAGATTTGATAGTTCTTTCAATAAGGGTTTTTGTTTTCCTTTAACTGTGTGAGGGTGACTTTCATCTCTAGAGGAGAAGAGACTGAAGCAATCCAGTGGATGCTTTTCTTAAGCCCTTATGGGGATCAATGCAGGCTCATCGTTTAGGCTGATTAGTCCAGGGTCCCGGGCCTTCTCTGTAACTAATGTGCTCTTGCATTAGTTTCAGCTCCTCGGTGCTGAGGAGCTGACTTGATGTGAGCATCAGCCTTCTTTTCTATTCAGGAGAAGAATGGTCCCGTCAGCTATGCTTGGGGAGAGGGCTTCATCTCTCCACTGGTAATTAGATCACAGCCACCGCTTGCTGAGGATCCAGAGAAAAGCACATTGGGCCCACAATAAATGAATCAATCCCACTGTATGTCCATTTGCCTGGTACTGGGGGGACAACGAGGAGAATGGAATGCTT
>NC_135861.1:8304886-8327386 GCF_031162955.1 Sander vitreus | reverse complement strand
ACATTACGTTACAGTTCCTCTATTGTCAAAGTTAGCTCTAGTTCAGGGTTCAGTTCCTCAAAGCAAGGCAGCTTACAATCTGCAGGCAAACTTTCAGCAAAGCGCTCCCTATCCTCGTACTTGGAAGTTATAAGCATTTCTTGATTTAGTCATAATCTGGTTATCAGCCCAATCAGGAGCGCATACTATCTCTCAGAACAGCAACCACAACCTGTCTTCTTCATTTATTTATTTTTTTGTCCAAACATTACACACTCATCTTCTGTGTCATTAATCTAAATCACTTGTGATGATTAAATATTTTTTTTATCTTGAATGGTCGACATGTTTTACTTCAGTGCCCCTGAAAGGCTTTACCTTTTAGATCCTTAACCACGGTAGAAATCCCTCCCTTCTGCAACACAAACATGGCTGTGATTTATAAATGATAACGTATCAGAGCACTGACCCCAAAACATCAAAAGGCTTCACACCTGCTGTTTGATAAGCTTGGCTTACTGTGACACGATCTGGAACTGATTGTATTCATTCATAGCTCCACGGTAACTCAAACAAAACAGTTAATGCAATAACCGTCTCAGTAATACCAACCCACCATCCATCCATTCATTACACTCGGCACATATGTTGTGCGAGAGTGTCAAGTACAGGTCAATATGCTCCTGGCAGCCCAATCAAGGCTGATGAATACGAGAACAGCTGAGTGCAGAGCCTCTGCAGTGAAACCACATGAGGAAATGAAGGATGACCCAAAATGAGGGCTAGAATGAATATTACATACACCTTCCTTTGTATTAAACACCATGGAATTCAAACTCAACCAAAGTTTGATTGTCCTTCTGACTTTCAGACTTGTTTCTATTGTGTCATTCTATGGTCAGTTTGCATATGCAGGTAGGCTACAGAACAATATGAACAAAGGGAGGCATAGGGCGACCACTGTAATGGGCTGTAAGAAAGGACGAACGCACCTCAACCAGGTTATTCTCTGCTTATACGTAGTGAGGTTCCAACTAATGTTTTTGTTCGGACATGATCACATGAATTTTCTTCCTGTGGGCATTGCGTTCTTACTGTACAAAACACTGTACCACAATTTGACTGGAACACATTTCAGACAGACTCGTTTTGGTAGACTCTGGTACTGTTTCTTCTGTCCCTATTTGGAATTGAAATAAGGCATTCATATTTCTTTGGCAAAGTGCTACTGACTGCCAGTGTGAAATGCCTCTTTAAACACAGAAGTTTGCTTCTCTTGTGGATTGTGGCAGATTTGGACCTAATGAAAGAATTTACAGGACTACCCAATGAATGTCTTTGTCACTCACTCTACGCTGAGAACTCCTGACAAATCCCTCTGGGAGCTTCTGTTGTCAGACTAATTTAATAAACGATTTTTGACTTAATGAATTTGAAAGTTGAAACACTTGGCATCCACCATTTTCCTTTTCCCCTCATGTAGTCAGGGTCTTAAAACCCCTTGTATAATGAGTTGATAAAAAAACATAATGCCCCCTGGCCACAAGCTTTTTGGTCATGGTCTTAAGTCTTATAAACCCTGCATGACTCAACCGGAGAATTATAGACCTTGAAACATAAAATCACTCATAAGGAGGGCTCCAGAAATCATTTAAAAAAAAAAAGAGTCAAAATGTGATTTGCTGTACTTGATCTCTGTCAGGCCAGTTCTGTTCATTTGCTCAAGTCTTCACACTCAGTCTTTGCACAGGTGTCAGGGGGTGAATTAAAGTCAACACACCTCTGGAAAGCAGCACACAGTATTTATTGCCCTGACCCAATAAGTGAAGGGTCAGCGAGGAGGGGACTAGTAGGGTGGGTGGATGGAGTTGGGAGGGTTGGAAGAAGAGATGACAGAAGTGTCAGTGGGGGTTGTCTGGCTAATGGTTCATGTTGGTTGGGGGTGGTAGACCAAACAGCTGGAACACATGGCTGACAGCAGCCCAGAGAACTGGGCCTGTTCCTCCTCTCCTCCAGATCTGTTTATCTCCCTTTCTCTCGGTTTGCAGAGGGCAGAGAGCAAGCCACCCTTCAATGAGAATAGAGATGATTTAAATGAGAAAAAGAAGGCAAATGCAACTCAAGCTGCCAAGCCAGCAGCTTTGTATGACTAGACCAAGAATGGGCGTCTATTTTTTATTTTTCCAGCCAACACTGGATGTTTCAACAAAGCACTGAATCCCGTCAGGCTCGAGGGGCTCCTCTTTCATCATGTGGATCTTGTCACCAAGGACAAACCCATGCATCTGTTTTCAATGGATGGATGGAGGATGATGACGTTTTTCTCTTTCAGTCTGTTTTAGATAGGTTTAAACCTAAGTCTGCTTTTAGAATTTTATTGATTACCTTAGAGCAGGGGTCTTCAACGTTTTTTAAACCAAGGACTCCTTAACTGAAGGAGAGACAGAGCAGGGACCCCCTACTACATATGTTGTATAAAATAAAGTTGCATATTAAACTGGGCCTACAATAAAGTGTAGGGCAGCCTAAAGCCTTTACACTTACCTTTTTAGTGCATAGAATACTAAGCAATTAAAATAATAATTGTCAGCATGATTTTATAAATCATCTTTTAATGTTAAACATACATGTATCTGTGGATGGCCATCTTAGTTACTACCTAAGCTAGTAAGCCTATCATCAATGGGGATTTATATTCGCTAATAATATGTTGGATTCACGTTAAGACATTTTCATTTTTGAAAAAACTTTCAAATATTAACAATAATTTGGAGGCCCCCCTGCATTGACTCTTAGGACCCACTAGGGGTCCCATACCTCCTGTTGAAGATCTCTTAGAGAGTTATTTCAGCAGCCAAGAATTAGATGGAAGTGAAATGAAATGAAACTGAGTTCCTGTTAGCCTGGAAGAACTCTTGCACTGTTGAATTTTGTCAGATTTAAAAATGTACAGTTTATAGTTGGCATTGCTCTACTTTGATTAATCCAAAGCCATTCAGTTCTCTTTGGTCCAGACCAAATTTATTGGAAATTAATTGGATTAAGTAATTTGTTGTATCTGCAAAGGTGATGTGTAAGCTATGCACATCTTAAAGATGTAGGATAGCAATTTCATTAAAGATGCAGTAGGTAAGACTTATAAAACTAACTTTCTGTCATATTTGCTGAAACTGACCCTACGTTCGAGTAGAACTACATGAAGGAGGTCATTTAAAAAAAAAAACTGGCTCCTCTGGCACCACCTACAGCCTGTAGTGTGATTTGCAAAAATCCACAGGTCCCTGTTCAGATGCTCCAATCAGGTCCGGGTGGAGGGGGGGGGGTGTCTAAGTGTGTGTCAGTCACTGCTCATGCACACACATTCATTCTCCCTTGTGGGGGGAGGGGCTTAGGAGAATGTTTTGGGCTTTAACAGAAAGGGGGGAGGGACTGAGAATTTTTTTATGTTAAAATTTTTTTGGCTAAATCCTAGATCTTCCCAATCCTACCTACAACACCTTTTAAGTAAGAGGACTCACAGAAGACAGATTTAAAAAAGGAATGATCCAAATCTGTGCAGCAAGGGCCGAGATAACCTGATTTTTTAGTCGTTATGCAACTCGGTAGGGCCTTTTGCTGGACAGTCCCTGCTTGATAAATGCCTACATCTTTCAAACTCCACGCTCTTAAGTTTGTATTACAGGCTTTCTATTGTCATTTTATAGTAGCAGCTTAATCCGAGATAACAATGCCATCCTCAGGATTATTATTTAGGATTATTATTTTCACAGGTTGTGCAGTGAACCGATCTTTGTGTGTAAAATTGGTGATGTACCCCTTTAAGGCTGTTTTAGGTGTGTGTGTGTGTGTGTGTGTGTGTGTGTGTAAGCTTGTCCTATCGTCCTTACTTCGAGAAAGTTTCCTGGTTCCCCAGTCGTCATCCCCTGCCAAGCAGGGCACAGCATGGCTGTAAAGACAAATCCAATGAAATTGTTGCATTGGATCCTGCATGCTTATTGCATTAAGTGCAATCAATAAATCCTTTTTGTACGCTAGCAACCTCCCGCTCCCTGAATCTCAATAAAGCTGAGTGCTCTTTGTGTAATGAAGATTGCTCGGGAACTTGATTACTTTTAGTGCCGTCGAACTTAACGGGCTGGTCTTGGCAAATTCCCCCGCCCTGTACGGGCCATTACTCGACTACTTTAATATATGGATGTGCTGTTAAAAAAGAGGATGCTTTATAATTTCAGCCTGTGTGTCCTGAGTCAAACTGCGTCACGGTAACAGGACAGGCCGACAGGGTTTATTGTATCCTAACAGACACTATCTTTTTCATGTGAAGTCAACTCACTAAAAGTGTCACTGTGACTCATACGAGCCATTCAGAGTGTCACTATTTGAGTTAAACATCACCATGCTGCTACTTTTGCAGCTAAAAAATGCAGACCTTGCTGCTAGAGAGCGTGCTCAAGCTTCTAAGGAGCTGTTTCCATTTGAGGTGTCACCTTCCTGTTTGGGCTGTATGTTTTTCAGTAGACTGCACTCTCCAGTTTGAAAAGTTTCCAACCTTTGGTGTAGGTGTCTACCTCTGTGCTTTTAAAACAGCCTATGATGGTGAAATTCAGTTGGAAAATCCTTTTTTTTTATTAATTCCAGGCCTATTTCTTAGCCAAGATTTCCACCTTTAGGTTCTCTCATTGGTGCTGTTTGTGGCTTTACCTCTGAAAGCCCCAATAGAGGATTGACTCAGCCTAATAGTGTGATTATGGCCCATGTCCCTTTCTTCTTCCGCCAGCGCTAAGCAAGGATAAAGTAGACTTGTCCCAGTTACCTCACAGCCCACTTCCTCTCTCCTGGGTGAGAGGAGGCTTTAGGGACCTGCTGTGTATACCCGCTGCTCTTGTGGCCCAGACTAGATGGATAGGGATGGATATCACTCCTGGCTGGAATAGAGAGCGTCAACACAGAAAGGAGAGCAGTCTTGTTTTGTCTTGAGCTCTTTTCCCACTGCAGGGTATCTTTTCATCAAGGCACCAGGCTGAGTGATAAACTTAAGAGGTTCTCTTATAATCTCTATTCTCCCTCTCTCTTCCCTCCATCACTTCCTTCCATCATCTTCTTTTAAGTATTTTCATAAAGGAGATGTGAAGCTCGGGGAACCCTTTTCACTGAAATAACAATACGGATCACAGCAAAGTGTGTGTGATTTGCGTTCACGCTCACCATTAGTTAGCACTAATAAATGCATCATTACCTCTAGGTCCCAGGGTAAGCTAAAAAGATTACATATTGTACTTTGATACCGTATCACCAAATAAGGCAAGGGCAGCAGGGGTGATACATGGATTTGGATCAAACATTAATGAGACAATGATTTGTCCAAACATGGCTCTTGTCTCAAAGCTGCATTCTTTCCCCACCTCCTGCTTTGAAGTTTTATCAGATCAGTTTCCTACGTATTTGTCTGCTCTCATTCATATTCTGGGTCAGCAAGCTTGCCTCTGCAGTGCTCCAAATGCCTTTTTGAAATATGGATGACAAAAGGAAGATGACCACTGTGGCTCCTGCGTAATGGCAAGTGGAACCTGTTGGTGAACTAATCCTCAGGCTGTAAATATTTCAGGGCTTGTCACAGAGCTGACAGATAGTCGCCAAAGAGGAGAAAGGGATGGAGATGGAGTTTCTCTGTGCTGCAGTTAATACTTTCCATGTCCAGTGGGAGCTATGGACGAGTACATACTTTCTGTAACTGGGACACAAACTCACTGACTGTGAACCGTAAACACTTATTATCTCTGAAATATTTGTTGTGGACTTGTTTTTGGATACTGATTAATCCTTTCAATCTTTACTACATTTCAGCATTCATATAATCTGTCTATTCTTGTATATTGTATTATTACTGATATACATCACTACCTAGACCACCATTTGCACTAATTGTATATTGTCTCTTCTCTACATTCAGCATTTATATAGATTGATTACTGCTTACTGTGTTATTACTGATCTACATCACTTAATGAACCGCAACTGCAACTGTAGATTGACCCTTCACTACACCTCAGCATTCTAGACTGTCTATTCATATATATTGTGTTATAACTGCTCTACCTCACTAACTAGACCACTAGTCTAACTGTTTACTGACTCTTTACACCATCAAGTCTTTATACCATCTCAGCAGTGATATAGACTCTCTGTTCATGTATATTGCATATCCATAGACTTACTTGCACTTCACTACGTGCCGGCATTTGTAATTGCCCACTTATTCTGCACTTTATGTAGCATATTGTATTTTGTGTTCTTGTACTGTATTGAATGTGAAACTATTTGTTTGCACGCCTACGCTTGTCTTGGCCAGGTCGCTATTGCAAATGAGAACCTGTTCCCAACGGCCTACCTGGTTAAATAAAGGTTAAATAAAAATCACGATAGTCAATAAAAAGTAATTGTCGGTGGAGCTGCTTCAGAGCAGAGCGGACAAAGGGCCACAATTTTACTTCACGTCTCATTCGCCGGTAAGCAAACATCTAATGTTATCATACAGAATGTTTAAAACAAACATGACTACTTGACTACGGAGGAGGAGGCATTTCATTCGTTCTTTCCAAGCGGACCGCGAGGCAGTGATTGGTGGACGTTTTTACAGTATTACAGCAGCTACAGATGACAGATCTTTTTCGCTCCTTTTTCAAAGCCCATAAGTTATTTATTGCCATCGGGGTGTAAAGATCATTTCAAACAATATATATATAAAAAGTATATATTGGAAATAGTTACCCTCCCTTTAAAGTAGAGCGGATAGAGGTGTTATTAGATTATACGCCGGTACCATGTTAAAACCTGACAACACATGATCTTAGCTTGTCCATTTTGACAACAAATAAAGCCTGATAGTTCATTCTTGACCTAATATAGTAAAAAGTAGCATGGCAAAAAAAGGTCCACTTGCTAGCTTTTTACTGTAGCTTTCAATTGCATCATGGGTTTGAATGTTGGATTTTTGGTTTCAGAAAGTAATATGTTGTATTACTTTCTGAAACCACCCCTTAAACCCCTTAAAAGCTGCTGCATGGACATAAAAAGCCTATTGTGTTGTGTGTGCCTTTCTGTGTGCTGCTTCTTTTTTATTCTATTAAAACGTTGCCATAAATAAACATAAAAACCTTTGGAGACATTGAACAAATCCAACTACATCAGCTAAAACCATCTATCTAGTGGGAAGAAGAAAAAAAAATCAATACTTATTTTGTTACAATACCCAAGTCAGAGGGGCTTGATGTAATTTTGTTGTGATCAGGCAGATGCTTGCAGTACCAGTCTGAATGCAAATATACATTTTAACCTTGAAATATGAAGATGATTGATGATTTCTACCGTTATTTGTCTTGACTCAAAGTGCCTCCCAGAGGCAGTGTGATGGAAGACCATCTCTTTCCAGACAAAGTGTTCATTAAAGCAATAGTTTGGTTTTGAGCCCCCATAAAACCTATAGGTACCTCTGTCTAGACAGTACTTTATCAGTGCAGTGATTGTACACTCTACAAATGTACTGATATGTGGCTTAAGCTAGGCAAACAGTGTCTAATGTTTTCTTGTCTTTCTCTTTCATGTGCTGTCTCCTCTTTTGTCCTGCCAACGCCCTACCAGGTAAGACCACTCCCTTTACTTTAATCTCCCTGTCATAATGGCCATGGTCTTTTTCCCAAACCACATATGCTAAACCCCCCCACCCCCCCACCCCATCATAACTCATAGGACCACCGGATCTGTAGACATAAAAGGTGGCTTGGATTTTCTGGAAACAAATGTCAGACATATTTGAATATTTAAGTTGATGAACTACTTGCTTTGTAGATAATATTACTGTTCATATCTGGTTACCATCTTATGCTATGCCACACAAGCACATTTTACAATTTGTACATCAGGTTCTAGTGTATATCTGGCCAAAAGCTTTTTTTGTGCCTGTTAAAGTGGGAGGTCCTCTTGTCACTCAGTGCAGTACCCCCATCTATTCCTTAATACCATGTTTTTGAAGGATGCTCTTAAAAGGGCCTCTTCAACCATCCACCCAAGTTTACTTTTTTCATCTTGTAACTCTTCCCTGAGATGAGTTAGCCTGGTGTGTATATATTTGTGTGTGTGTGTGTGTGTGTGTGTGTGTGTGTGTGTGTGTGTGAAGGAATGTTCGTGTACAGCCATAACACCACCACAAACGTTGATGGTCTTGGCCACCATGTCACACACAGCAGGTCCCTCTGACATGAAAAGGGCATAGTGAGCTGTTTGATTTGTGTGTGTGTGTGTGTGTGTGTGTGTGTGTGTGTGTGTGTGTGTGTGGAGGAGGCTGGAATGCAGATTCCATGTCCTCCCAGATAATGAGATTAAGGACAAAAAAGCTTTTTTTGCCATTCATTTCCTACCCATTTTGTGTGAAGAAGACACCACCTATACCCATGGCTCATCTACCCCACTTAACTTACTGACATGTTCTATGTAGTCATTAGCTCCTATGAATTTGACATGGTTCTGCATGAAAAATTAGTCAGTTCATGGTGTTTTAGAAGAAAAACTGGGAATTTGTTAAATCATTTATAGCACATTGAATGTGTTTTGAAAAACGTGTGTCAGCTTTTAAAAAGAGGTTGCCAAATGAGAGTGTACTGTCTATTTTGTGTGTACTTGGTACTCTTCACAACAGCGCTCATCGAGCCCAGTCGGGGCGCTGTGTCGTGTAAGAGAACAGACAAGGACATTGAAAGTGGAGTGAAGAGCTCTGTATAATTTAAGTAGGGGAAGTAGCTGAACTGTCTGCCCTTTTGTTTTGAATTCATTGTGCATGAAGAGCGCTGATCTCCAGCTGGAGAACTGGATGGGCCTTCAAAAGCAGAAGGTTTTGCTGAGGGAGATGCCTTTGCGCTTTGATGGAACTTCAACTGCCACTGACGGTGACACGATGAAGAGCAGCATCAGAAACAACAGAAGTTTGTGAGGGGATTGGGTGCTGTTGCCAGGGAAGGTCCCAGAAGGATGGCCTTTGTCATGCATATTAAAAGAGCTCTTCAGTCAAAACAAGGACGCTCAGTCTGTCATTAAAGCTTGCAGATGACTGAGTTCTCCTTTCATGTTTTCCCCGCTCAGGGCCCTTCCCTTCCTGTTCAAGTAGTCCTAGCCAAGCCCCTTTTCCTCTAGATCCAACAAGTCCACCAAAGTAGCTTATATAACTGAGGTGCATGGACCGATGGGCTGCGACACATTCATAGCTGCTGCGATTTGCATAAATGTACACTTCTGACCAAGTGTGCAGCTGTGATAGAAAGTCAGACGCAACAGCAAGTTGCCTTCTTAAAGGTCCAGTGTGTAACGTTTTTAGTTCATTGTCAAAATCTGTGTTGCCCGTTCACAAACTTGTCCTTTTCATGAATATTTACCACCACCTTCAATTCCAAGTATTCCTTTTGGCTTGGAATTTTACATTTGCTTTTGCATGAACTGGGGTAGACGCTCCATATTCATGCGCCATCTTGAAATACGTTAGCCGGTAAGGGACATACAGGACATACTGCTCCGCCTTTCGCGTTTTCACTGTCACATGATAAAGTTGCAGGTGCTGCTAAAGGGTATCGTCGCTTCCCGACCCCGGCAAGTTTGAAGAAGGAAACATGGAGGACCACACATATTCAAAATCCAAATTTTTCTTCACCCAGAAAAAGAAAAAGGATATTGAAAAGAGAAAAAAGCGTGAAGGCTACCATAGCTGTAATATGTACTTTGAACTGCGTGGCGCGAGAGAGTTGATTGCGATATATGATCTCAGTGCTAGATGGGAGAAATTTCTACACATTGGACCGTTAAGTGAAACTACGTCATCTTTCAGTGACTGATGCTGGACTAATGTGAGCGGTAGCCCAAACATTACTGAGAACATGAACATGTACAACTGCTCCTTCTCTACAGCAGTTGAATCAAAAGATTTTGGGTCTTTGATTAAGAAGGCAGTGCTGGTGCTAGTTAGCATTAGCGTTTAAGTACCTTACAGTGTGCTGTAGCATTACTGAGAAACAGTGGAGGCTTTGTGCACCGTAATAGGATTTTTGTGCTTTCTCTTTGTGGCTCAGAGAAGATTTCTGCTGATTAAATTCCAGGGCTGCCTTGCAAATTGAACCAGCTTTTAGGAATAAACACACCTGGAAGTACAAATACTGCAGAAAGAACGTGGCTTTGATGTGTAGAATTTCCATTTAGTGCTGTTTATACCCCTTCATTGTCACTCTGGCTTATTGATTGATGTCGAGTTTTACGTAAAAGGCAGAAGCTTCCATGTTTGCCGTAGCACGCCAAGCTCTTCTCCCTGTTTGGTGTGGGATTTCTTTGGGCCTTTCAGTGGAAGTGGCCACTACAATGGCCACATCACGCCGCTCTGAGTGAGACAAAACACCTGTCAGGAGTGGTCACGCCTTATCACGGTCCCTGTTAAAGAGGGAGGTCCTCTTGTCACTCAGTGCAGTACTTCCATCTATTCCTTAATACCATGTTTTTGAAGGATGCTCTTAAAAGGGCCTCTTCAACCATCCACCCAAGTTTACTTTTTTCATCTTGTAACTCTTTCCTGAGATGAGGTAGCCTGGTGTGTATATATTTGTGTGTGTGTGTGTGTGTGTGTGTGTGTGTGTGTGTGTGTGTGTGTGTGTGTGAAGGAATGTTCGTGTACAGCCATAACACCACCACAAACGTCGATGGTCTTGGCCACCATGTCACACAGCAGGTCCCTCTGACATGAAAAGGGAATAGTGAGCTGTTTGATTTGTGTGTGTGTGTGTGTGTGTGTGTGGAGGAGGCTGGAATGCAGATTCCATGTCCTCCCAGATAATGAGATTAAGGACGTGCCATCTAAGGGAGGAATTCCAGCTATCCCTATTCCAGAGCTGGTGCAGGGCAGCTCAGCATCTATACACTGCTCTTTCTTCCGTTCTCTTAATTTAGCTGCTTAACAATCAATCCAGAAATCTGTGAAATATCGTCGGCGAGATGATCTAAATGTACTTGATGACACTTTATTTTAGGGTCCCAATAGTTTTCCAATCATTTCCAAGAAAGAAAGTGATTAGGACGGGTGATTTCTTACACTGGAAAGGACTGTGTCATTTGTTACTAATTAAAGGCAAAATTGAAACACTATTTGATTTTCTACACTTCTACTAAATTAATTGCTAGTGTAAAATGTGAAATGTATCTACAGGCAAGCATACAGCTTTATGGATACAGATATGGAGAGAGTGGCTTCTATTTAAAGGTAATATTTACTTGGGTTTAAATGGATATCTGTCACTTGATCCAGTCATTAAGACTTTAGCAGTTTTTTTTTTTAAAGACATTCATCTGGAAAGCCACAGTATTTCATTACTATATAATTTCCTGTTTCTTTCCTAAAATTCTAATAAATGAGATGGGACTTACTATGTTTACTGTATCAGAACATTATCTATATTTCCCTATAATTAGGCTCGTACCAAAGTACATCATCTTTTTTTTCTCCAGGAAATGTCCAATGAAATTATTAATAAATTAATAACAATATATTATAGGCCTTATATAAAGTTGTTCAGATAGTAGATAGTAGATAGAATAGAAAGTTGATCAAGTGTTTTAAAACACTTGATCAACTTTCTATTCTATCTTTGCAATACAGTCTATTCACAATATATAAGTTAAACAGACAAACATTTGATCCATCAAACCCCTCAGCAGGATCTGTTTTTGTTAGCTGAACTAGGCCATATTTCACGCTGACATGCATAAAAAGTTATGATACACCGGCCGACGGCAATACTAGAACTGCAGCAACATGTACATGGGAGATTTCTGGTGAACAGATATTTCACAAATGTTGCTACAAGTTTTACTGTATCATTTACCAAATGTATTTCCACTCCCATGTAAATCTCTCGTCCTGTAACTCCTTCCCATGTCTACCACCATGTGTCTGTCTCTTCTGTGGAACGCTAAGAGCACTTTAGCGTAGTAAATGGTTTGCTCCGACAAAAAAACCTGTACACTTATTACGGCGTGCAAAATGATAGACCACCATATCCCCTTTCCTTTCTAACCAGTGCTTTCTAACACATGAAATCATGGTCACTCCCAGAGAACGGCTGTCAGGTGTCATAGAATTCAGACGCAGAAAACTCCTGAAAACTGTGTGTGTGTTCTCATGTTAATCCCTGCATGCAACCACACCAGTGACATGACTGCCTGTGTGTTTGTGTGCATGCATGTGTGTTAAATGCTGCATGCCTCTGTACCAGTGCAGTACAGGGATCCCACACGGTGACAGGCACTGGGACACCCACCTACTTTATGGTATGTATGTGGGGCTCTGTGTGAGATTGTGTGTGTGTGTGTGTGTGTGTGTGTGTGTGCGCAACTTGAGCCCCTCCACGTGACAGCTCTAGTCCCATCCTGTCCATTCACCCGTAATGACTGGCCCTCCTGAGACACACAGTCCCAGCATGGGTGACTTCCGACATGGGACTTCGCTGGCATTTTCCCAGAGCCTCTTCCTCGGTTCACAGCTAAACGAGAAAACGATGTACTGCACAGACTTCAAAGCTCTCCAAGTTTGTGTGTGTGTGTGTGTGTGTGTGTGTGTCAGAGGGAGAATAGGGAATGAAAGGCGCACCTAAGCAAAGAGTAGAGATGTCAGGTAGGAATGGTGCAGCTAAGAGAGGCAGAGACCTATAGAGAAAAGATGAAACAAGTTTATGCATGTCAGAAGCTGATCTTGTGTCAGCCTGCACCTACATTCCTCTCTCTCTCTCTCTCTCTCTCTCTCTCTCTCTCTCTCTCTCTCTCTCTCTCTCTCTCTCGCTTTATTGGCATGAAAGTTTCAATAACAATGTTGCTATTGTATACTATATATATACTATATACTATTTTTATAAAATCTATTAGTATAGCAAATTTAAAAACACAAGTTAAGCTATATTAAACTAAAAGTATATTGTAATAAAAATGTAAACAGTAAAATTAAATATTAGATATAAATATGTAGAGATATTAAAAAAAATATGTAAAGATATTAAAAACAGGTGTGTGTGTTTGTGTGTGTATAAATGCTATTATCTCTCTCTCTCTCTCTGTGTATGTGTGGAAATGCTATTTCTTTGGATCAAGTGAATCTGGTAGACAGAATTTACTCATGTGTGGCGCTGATGTATTTGTGTGTGTCGGCACAAAATGGACTCATAATGCCATTTTAATGATGCTGTAGTAGCCTAATAATGAGCAGCCAATAATCATCATTTGCCTAATGGGCATAGCTTCACAGCTAATCACTTGGACATGGATGTGGATTTCAGTCTTTCAGTGGCTCCATCATCTTTGCTTCTCTCCCTCTCTTTACCCACAGATGTGACAGTAACACGGTTGTAAACCAGCAGTTATTGTTATGTACTTCCCAACACCCCCGCTCTTTTAGTGTGGAACTGTGAGGGGCAGCATTACATGAATGCTTTGTCTACAGTATAGGAAACAGAAACAGGTACTGCAACATCAAGATACATTTTCTAGTGCTGTGGCTCGAGGGATGGCAATGCTATCTATCTGTTGCTGTCCGTGCCGTCTATCTGTCAGTCAGCCGCTCGACCACTTTGGTCCAGACTAAAATATCAACAATTATTGGATGGATTGCCATTAAAATACGTAAACTTTCATGGTGCCCAGAGGATGAAACCTAATGACCGTAGTGATGCCCAGATGTTTCCTCTTGCGGCACTATGAGATTCATATTTGTGGTTTTGTGTGAAATGTCTCAACTATTATATGGATTGACTTGAAATTTGGTACAGACATTCACGTCCCCCTCAGGTTGAATTGTAGTCATTTTTGTGATCCTTAGACAGAGCTAGCATGCCTTTGGACTAATCTTGTTTATGAGCAAAAACATTATTGAAACTGCCATAATTGTACCATAGGAAGTGCCACTTGTTCAACATGTTTATACCTTACATTTTTCAAAAATTCTGACATGAATTAGGTACATTTCTGTCGTCCTTTATGACAGATTTGGATATTTGTTATTTTATTGCGAATCTAGTTTACACCAGCTGACTTCACCCACACAACACCCACAAAGTGTGAATGTCAGCTGCAGCTGTAGAAGTTTATAAAACTCTCTTGTATTAGTACCTAGCCTGAATGATTGCTTAACCCTACACTGTTTCCTACAGACAACGAATGGCATGAATGTAAAACATTAGGCATTTAATTTGGCCTGACATCCTTGCGCTTACATTTTTCTAAAGTAGGTCGAAGCTTGAAAGCTTCCCCGCAAAAATGCTGTCACTATTAATGAGTGTTAATAAAAGTACTGCAACATTTCTGTGTGGGCTGTAATAAAAAAAAAAAAAACCTGCTTTTATATCAGTGCCTGTCATCACTGTCAGCATATAGTCAATACGTTGATACTCGTGGATTGGTTGTGCTGAAATACGTAGTGCTGATGGCGGGACATCTTGGAAAGACACCAGCTTTGAGGTCTAAATCTTCCTGTCATCAAGCATAAACGCTGCTGAAGTGTCCTTGTATAAGACATCGTCCCCCCTGCTGATCTGTGACAGGCCCTCCTGACCTCTAAACCTCCCTGGAAGGCTTCAAGAAAACGCCCCAAGAATCACATAACAATTATATATTGTTCATCAAAGTGTTTCAGTGGGTCCTTGTCCCTTTTACATGCTGTATGTACTCCACTGCAGCCTGTCTCTTTCTGTCTGTTTTAGTAGATAGATGGATTGTAATTCCTCCATTGTCCCCCCCTGTGGACACTCGGTATGTAACCAAACCCCTCTACTCACAAAATGGCTTAACCAGATGGCTGCATCAGAGCTATCCTGCAATGAATTCCACTTCTTCTCTTTCTCAAAGTCTTGACGGCTCCCCTTTCACTTTGCTTTATGTCTGCTCTTGAGTCAAAGACGTGAGCGTAATGGAGAACCTGAGCATCCTGCTCACTATAACCCTACACAAAACACCAGCAGTGGTTACAATGGCGTTGTAGTCTGAGTTCTTTATTGTGGCCTGTCTATAAAAAAGATCTCACCTCATGAAAGTCAGGGTGTGGTGGGAGGTGTTAGTCTATGTGTGTGTGTGTGTGTGTGTGTGTGTGTGTGTGTGTGTGTGTGTGTGTGTGTGGAGCCCTCGCTCTGTTTTCCTTATGCACTGTTTGTTTTTTTCTGCAAAGTTACGTCATATTGGGAGAGTTTAATGCTGGCTGGAAACTTGGTGCATGCATTCACAAACAGCAGATGCATACACAGCTTTCCATGTGGACCTTGTCATGCCAGCCATGTTTTGTGTGTGTGTGTGTGTGTGTGTGTGTGTGTGTGTGTGTGTGGAGAGGAGGGTCCTAGTGGCATGTATCTTGCTCTCCCTGTGGGAACATAGGTTGCTATTGTTGGGTGGTCAGCACCCCGGGCAGATGGAGGCGAGTTGCTGAAGGTAAAGCTGGAAGGAAGCCCAAAAATACTGGGGCAGCAGGGCTCACTGGCCTGTGTGTTTGGAGTTCTGCAGGGTAATACCCTCACCCAACACACACACACAAACACACACACACACACACACACACACACACACACACAAACACAAACACACACGCACACCCTAGCCACCTCTTTATTAATTTAATTATCTGTGTGGAGAAGAGTTTTTGCAGCCAAGCCCTTATTCCCATGCCACAGTTAACGGAGTTGGGCCTGACATAATCTGACAATTTTGGGAAATTTATTTTAAAAAGCCCCACGAGCTCTCATGCTACACAGCAGTGTGGCTTTACGAGTGTGCTACTGCCATTATGATGGATACAGTTGTGTTTTCCAACAGTTATGTTTAAGCATTAGTTTTAGAGGCTACAGACGTCACTCACAAAGTAATTCACATCAGTCAGGACTACAATATCGGTGGTTACTGCATTATATCAGACCTCTCACTTTGAGGCTTGACATTGGGGAAATGATCCTTAGTGCAAACCCAGATGGTAAATGGCTCAGGATAAAGTATTCTCACATGGGCAACACTTTCTGCGAGTCTCTCTTTTACTTTTCAAACAGCTGGAAGTGTAGCCGGCAGAAGCAAGTGGATTTCTGCTATTCCTGGGCAATCTGCTGCTGACTGGCGTAAATGTTGGGAAGCTAATGGATGTTAAAAAAAGCTGTGGTCTGTCTGCAGTCCTGCAAAACACTGCGGCCCGGGGCCAGCGCTGGATTTTCACTGAATTGTCAACATTGGCTTTCAAGGATTCATTTGGTGCTTTTTTTAACCCCCAGGAGTTGTTGGTGGCGAGAGATTGAAGATACAGGGCTTACACATCATTCTGCGTTTATTTCATATTGACTCAATGGGCTGTTTTTCATAAGAAAAACAATCAGCATCTGAAAGTGACAAGAATTTGAGTCCAGAAGATGCATTTTTCTTTTGTAAGAGGACAGTCCACCACAACATACATGTCATCTCTCCAACAAAACTATTTTCTGTTGAGCTTCTTTTCCTCTTTGGAAGTTTATTTAGGGCAGAATAAACTACATTTACCCCTCCGACATTACTTCCAGGGATGTAGTGAACAGTAGGAGGGTAAACCATCCTTCTTATCTTTTCACTTTTCACTTGTCGTAAATTTAAGCCACACTATTCAAGTTGTTGACAGATGAAAATAGGGCATTATACGAATAAAAATATGACTTTTCTGGAAATGTAATTGAGGCTGAATACTTGTTTTAGTTCCACCTTCTCCAAAGAAAGGATTTGCTGCTCTGTTTCATATCATTGTAATGTAATGTATTGTATGTTCACTTTAGCCTCTGGGAATTTAAGCATTATTGTACTTTTTTTTGGCATTCTATAGCTTATACAATGAATCAAAACACATCATAGATAGGTTGCCCTGTAATGAAAATAATAATTATTAAATAATTATAATTTGCAGCCATGGAATGAATAGTGACTCTACCCTAACAGCAACTGTAAGATGACCAGAAGCTCATCAATCCCAAAGCCATTAGCAACCACACACAGTTATCTGACAAAGCACATCCTCTCACGGACGAAAATGTCTGTAGGCTTTCAGCCTCAGTGGATCTGTACAAATAGATCAGATGGTGCCTGCCTGCCTGCACACCTGCTACAGCCCTTGATGATAGTGTCAAGGGATGGACACACACACACACACACACACACACACACACACACACACACACACACACACACTCACAGAGCTACATAAGTACTTGCACAGACAGACACCGTCCTCCTTCTAACCCCCAGGCATGGCTGTTGAACACCGCATCAGAGACTCAGTATATGAGGCAGCATGTTGATTACAGCATTTAATTAGTGGTTCGTGACATGACTATTCTGTGATGTTAATAAATCCACCCAGAGCCAATTACACTGATTACACGCCCCTCTCCTGGTTCATTATACAAGAGGCTGGCCATATTTGCTAATAAAGTGGTCTGGTTTGGAGTCCGAAAAACCCAAAAGGGAGATAGCTTAATTTTTTTCAGCTGCAGGTTTCCTCGGCTGAAATGCAATTATGATTTGAATGGAGTTTTGGTTAAATAAAATGAGGTCTGTGGTTAAGACATGCTTCAGACAGTTGCAGCGGTTTGTTCAGTGAGAGAAAATAAACCATTATAAACAACTGAACCACAGCGGGGTTGTGTGAAATAGCAATACATATTAATTTATTACACTGCCCTGAAGCCTTTACACTTACACACTTTCCTTCTTTTTTAATTTAGCCAAATTCCATTTAGGTTTAACTCTAGCTATTCTATGTTAAACAGCTGATTTACAGCACCATTGTAAAAAAAGAAACATTGAGGTTATACAATAGTTATGTTAGTGCTAGACTTCATTCAATCACTGCTGGCCAAGCTAGTATATAACCACTCACTAATCTAGGGAAGTATGCACAAGTAAACAAGTCAGCAATACTGCCATTAACCTGCACATTAACACTATAGTGTATGAAAGGATTTAACCCTTCTGTAACCTAAACGTAAAAAGTTTTATTGAGAAATATGTCCAGGAGATTCTAAAGAGCCTCCTACATGTTGAAAAAATGGCATCCAAAACCACATATATAAACGTTACAACTTTAGAAAACAAATGGATTTTGATGTTGAAATCACTTAGTGATTAAGGCACTCAAATGGATGTGTGAAAACTGATTCATACGTTACACTACATTTTTTACATTACATGTAATCCAAAGCAATTTACAATTGCTATATCAGGTTGCACGCCTCTGGAGCTAGTGGTTAAGTGTCTTGCTCAGGGACACATTGGTTGATGTATCGCAGTGGAAATCGAACCCATATCTCCCACACCAAAGGCATCTGTTATATCCACTGCGACATTACCACAACTAGTGAAGACAGTTATTGCTGTCTGTCAGTTTGTCTGCCTGCACTCAACAATTGTTTAATGACACATGTCTGAGTGAGAGGAAGCACCTCCAAGATTGATTTGGTGATGCCACCATCAAGTAACTATAAGTTCATCAAGTTACATACGTATCATCATTTTTTAGTTTGTCACATCCTCCGGCAACCACAGTTGACACAGTGGAGTTATTATTCATGAGTAATGCTTGCAGGTTTTCTTCAGCATTGAGGATCTGGGCTGTGCAGGGACTTGTCTATAAGTGAAGTCATGCTCAAAGCAGTTTGGGAGGCTACAGATTCCTGCTTGTGGTAGTTTGGAATTCCGACAGCTGGTTAGGACGAATGAATGAGGACTGTTGATGTAAAATGAAACAAATCAATCATCTGCAAGCCAAACTGTTCAGCAGCTGCTGCAGGAAAGTTACTTTGCACCTTCACAGATTTGCTTTTGTTGATTCTGCTGCTTGAGGCAACCTCTGTCGCCCTTTGTTTTGATGAAATGGTTGAACCATTTCATCCTAGAGGATTATGGAAAAGGTGTGCCGAGTCAGCGATGTCCCGCCTTTGTGGCTGATGCTTTCTATCACATATAAAGACCTGGCTCTTTAAAGGGGGCTGGAGAGAGATTAGAGTGAGGGATATATGTTGGCATAGACATGGACTCTAACCTTAACCACATGACCTGCTTTAAACTGGAAATTCAATAGACCAATTTCCGCAAAATACATTTCAGAAGATCAATCGTCTCTTGGGTTGGCTGCATCTATACCTTATTTTAGGCAAATTGGCTCTTTCTTTGTGAGTTTTATTTGTCTTGTGCAGGGATTTATAATTAGGTTAAAACTTCCAAAATAAGCAGGATGAAAAGAGAAGACACAGATGAGCTTCCTGCATTTGTATGCAGCACAGAGTGGATCAGGAGCTTACCTTAGCCAGCCAACACTCAGGAAGGTTTCTCATCAGCTCTCATTGTCAGCCAGAACACTTAAGACGATTGCTTCCCCGGTGACCTGAAATGCGTGGGAGGTTTAGATGAAAGGATGTAGAGAGAAAGAGGAAGGGGTGGAGAGAGAAGTGATGAGGGAGAGGAAAAGAGATGCAGGACATCAGTACATGCTGATATCTCCACTGCGACATGATTCCTCTATTTTTCGTGGTTTTCCAAAGGTTCAACACCAGTTGTGGTCAGACTGACCTATTGAACTGGGCCCGTGAGCGTTAAACATACTCGCCACTGGTCATGGAAATTCTGGCATTTAGGGAGGTGAATTCCAGACAAGGACAGTCAGAGAATTTAACAAGTTTTACTGTCTGATCAACAATCACTGGTGGTGCTCAGTTAAACTAGAGTGGAATCCAGAATGAAAAATAAACTAATCAGGAACATTTGTAGATCTGGTTTAGCAGAGGAAATGGAAATGTATGACATTCTCCATCAGGGTCATGGTGGCAGGACTGATATGAATATGTATGTGCAGGCATTTCTGTCATTGTCCTGAGTGTACAGCTATGAGTATGTGTGCATGCACCAGGACAGAAAGGCAGCCAGTCAGGAGACTGCTTAATAAAGTCTCTTTCGCTTTGGGAAGGATAAGAGGTGGATGCACTTCATTAACCTCAATGCCACTTACAGCGCACACACACACACACACACACACGCACGCACGCACGCGCACGCACACACACACACACACACACACACACACACACACACACACACACACACACACACACACACACACACACACACACACACACACACAAAGGAGAGTAGAAAAAGACAGGCTACATTGCGGGCGGAAGTACCTAAAGCACATGCCAGGCGGATGAAGATGGATGGCAACCTTTTCACTGGGTGCTTTATCTTGGCCCACACAAAAACAGCAGCTTTGTCCACATCCCATTCTGTTTTTCCAGTGAAGACTAGAGAGACAATGTCCAATGACTAAAGACCCTGACGTTTATGGATATTAATGGCATGTCGGTTCGGCTTCAGATAGAGCTGCAGTGCTTTCATTGAAGCAGAAACAATACCTGCTATCAAACCAGAAAATTTCCATCTTATTAAGTCCGGCATGTCCATGTTGAAATGTATTTATCTGTCAGTTTCATTTGTTTTAGGTGTCTAAACAAGTATATGTCAGTTTCTTAAAACAAGGCTGATTACTCACTAGCATCAGGTACTGAGGAAAAGATGACACATTATCCCCACTGATGGATCTCTTCACTTGTTTTGAGAAAATTGTATTGTATTTCCATCTGTCGATTATTCTTGGTACAAACAAATAATCAGAAAAAAAGCTCCTCTCACTGACCAACAGTCCAAAACCCAGATATACAACAGAAACGTTTGCAGTTTTGCATTTATGCATGACAAGTGACGTCATGAGAACGTCAAATGTCGCTGATTGACTTTTTGTCAATCATTCATATTAAACTCTTCAGTCAGTTGCTCAGCTATTTCCCTATTGCTTTGCAGGACAGCGTGCTGAACAGATTAAATGCCTTGTTAAGATAATTGCTTTCACAGAATATAGAGTTGGCGGTGAAGAATGCTAAATGCTTATCTTTTTACGACCCACCATTATCTTATCTGGTGAAAGACTCTCTACTTTCCATGTAGAGACAAGGTCTTCAGTTTTGGGTGGGACTGTCTTTCCTGCCCAATTTGTTTCAGTAAGAATCTTGACTGGACCGCAAATGGACATTTGCTTTTTAAATTCACGTTGCTGCTTCTTCATCACTGATTTCGCAGTCGTCTCTGCTAGTCAGCGGACATGATCCAAATCATGATATCCTTCATCTGTCGAGTTCCTGTACCCGTCAGCAGCCAAGCACGTTACACTCCTCAATTACCATCCTCTGCACGTCCTCTGCCTTCCGGCTAAATAACTTCAACCTGCATTCATCATCAGTTCAGATCTCTCCTGACTGGATCAACGTTTTTGCCTGATTCCAACAGAATGTTCTGATCCTCTGTTTACGTGTGACAATTAGTGCAGCATGACATAGCTGATGGTCCCTTCTTCCCCCTCATTTTTCCTCCCTCTCATGCTCACTCTTTAATTCTGTGAATCTCGCTTGGCTGATGAATTCACAAGCTTGTTAATTGGCAAAATTAAAAGCCATTTCCTCTAATAATGGATCAGAATTAATGGATCAGTCTATTTCGCTAAAAGGGGGAAAGACGGTGTTTCTGATAGAGATGGGAATTATCTAAAGGGAAGAGGCGGTGAAGGATGGGACCTCATAAAATAAAGGGGGGGGGCATGCAGAGGATTCAGTGATGTCATCGGTGGCACAGGGATGCATGACTAGACTCATTGCTTTATGGATGGCTCTGGTGCCTCTTTGACTTTGACCAGAACGACATTAACTGCTTGGTTGAATTACGCAGCAGGGCCGAATCGGAATCGGCTGTGCAAAGCCTGCATTTAGCAGCGGACTCATGATCCAGATCCATTTGATGAATGTGTCCGGGAGAAAGCCTTCATTGCTTAGCTGCCACAGAGACACTTGATAAGCTTAATATGAGATGGCACTTTTTAGAGTGATCTAGTGTTCTCTTAACAGCCAGGTTTCACGTTCTACTTTTTCTTTCTTTTTTTTTTTTTTTTTACCAATCAGAGCCTCAATAGTATCCGATTCCAACACTAAAAGTATTTCCACACCAAGTGCACACTTACATGTAAGATATACACACAAAACCAAGCAGGTAGTTAAATAATTTTGTTTCGATTGCTTTTTGCAACAGAAACATATATATGTAATGTTTGGAGTTGTTTCTTCCGAAATTTTGCTATGAGAAATGAGCATTTGAACATTGAAACCTGTGTCCAAAATTAAATGACGATACAAGATTAGGGGCAAGTTAGTGGAATGAGTTTCTCAATCAACCTAATCCACACAATTAGTTAATTATCTGAGTCATCACCACTGGCCACACATGACAACAAAAGCAGCCACATGAAGGTGAATGATTGGATCAGGAAAGAGTTTTGGGTGAAACCAATACTTTTTGTGTTGTTTTAAGAAGCAAAAAACCCATAACATCATTGTTAGGTATTGGAGTTCTCACCTGTTTTGTCTC